>NC_056743.1:878640005-878700005 GCF_019279795.1 Protopterus annectens | reverse complement strand
TCTCTCTCTCCCTCCTGTAGTAATTTGTTGGTGGGCCTTTCCCCCTCCTCACTCCACTCCCTCTCTGGGGTGGCTGATACTGTTGTTGAACATAACTGCTGGCAGCCGACACTGGAGACCTCTGATTCATCAACCATTCCCGATCTCCTCAGAGGGGGACACTCTAAACGGCTAGCAACAATGTCCTCATGGGCATCTCCTCTGTTGTCCTTCTCAGAGCCCCAATCATTTTCAGGAATCATATTCTGGCTATTCGCTTGTTGCCCTAAAGGGGGTCAGGGTAGGCCTTATTACATTCATAATCATTTTTGTCTCAGAGCAGCTTTTTTTCTTTAGTTCAACAATAGTTCTATCTACAAAGCTCACTGTGCTTTATACATATAATAAATACATGAACATATAATAAATCAGATTTAATGCTGTTATCAAGTCTATTAATGTCCACATTAAGTAACATCAATGTGTTGTTATTGTCAGCAATTAACAGTCTGAGCAGTTCACATCCTTGCTTTTTAAAAAGATTTACCAGGTTGCGATATAAGGTAGAGTTTATTACAAGTCTTGTTGGGTATTTCTACATCAGCAGCCCTCTAATAATATGTTCACACCTGAGGAATTTGTTTAAATAACCATTTCTCAGCTGAAGCTTCTTATATTTCAACATCAAGTATTGAAAATTGCTGATTTGTTGATCCAGGCTCCATGCTGCCCAAAAACATTAAACAGCCAGGCTCCCATGTTGCCCAGAAACATTTAACAGCCATTCTTCCACAGAAAAAGACATTGTTGCTTCTTCCAGGCCATTGGTTCCCACCCAAATAAGTGCTCCTGTGTTGGCTCCATTGAAATTTAAAGATGCAGCACTGTTATTTGTAGCCAAGTCAATAGAGTGGGTTCTTTGAGCAGGGGTTATAGATGGAAAATCCAAGCTCTGCTAACTGTGTACAATACCCCTATTGACCGCAACAGTCTCATTCCTATTAAGGAGTCCTGCAACCTTTTGTGCTTGGTCTTCCACTACTGCAGACAGTGCAGTAATCGATACCATCACCTCCTGGATACCAGAATGTTGAACACCAGTCTGCCCCCCCCAGGCTCCATCCATCTCAAGACAAACTGAATAACGAACAAAATATTAGACTTCAAAAATAACAATGGACAGTGGGCCAGCTGAATAACTCACTCCAGATGCCCAAGAGATAAACATAATTTAATTAAGCACTTTCATCCCGGTGTATTGGACTTCATCAGAATAACACAAAAACACAATAGGAAAACGGACAAACGGTGAAAATATACCAGAGTTTATTGCGAAAAGAATACAAATAAAATGGTAAGCGCTTTCGGCTGCGGTACTCCAGCCTTCATCAGACATTTTCAAACTGCTAATAAGAACATTATATACTACCCATAATACAGCACAATAATTCAATCAATTAATCAATCAATTTAAAATTCAATCCTAGTATGAGTATGAATATATATGAATTTTCAACCACATTAATACATTTAAATAAGCAATCTAAAACTGTGTATGCAAATAATACATATAAATTATAACTATACATATATTAAATGAAAATCAATCATTAATAAATTTCTACTTGCTGTAAAATATGAAAAAAAAAATATATATATATATATATATATATATATATGAATATATATATGTGACATATAAAAAATATATGTATTGAAAATATATAAAAAATATACATGTACAATATAAATATGAAAAATAATTAATAAAGAAACGTGCATGTAAAATTGATGTTCAAAAATATATATCAAAACACTACATATAATAAACTAAATATATAATGATAATAACCTAATAATGTTTTTATCATACATACAATTTACCTAGTAAGAGACCTTAATTTTAAAATACTAATAAAAGAGATGGAATCATTAAGTCCTGGAAATTGTGTGGCATTTAAATATACCTGCCACCAATATTCTTTAGATTCTAATATAATTTTCCAGGGATCTTTTCTAGGAGATAGAACCACTTGTTCCAATATAAGAAATTTAAAATTGTGTGCTGAATATTGTGCTATGTGTCTGTATAAAGCATTATTTTCTGAATGCCTACTAATATCATAGATATGTTCATATATACGCTGCTTTAATTTCCGTTCAGTCTTTCCAATATAATAAGCTGAACATTGCGTACATAATGCTACATATACTACGCCAGTAGTATTACAGTTATACCTTCCTTTTACATGTATGGAAATGTTATTAATAAAAACTTGTTCAGTTTCCATAATATACGGACAGTAATTGCACATATTACATTTCCTCATAAAACCTACTGAACTTCTTTGTACTTTTGAACAAGTGTTACACCAATCTTTAAGATTCCTATCTCTTTTATATACAAAAGATGGCTGTATTCCCAATAAACTTACTAATTGCACATCACCCTTAATGAGAAACCAATTTTTCATCACCAAATCCTTTAAATACTCTGAATCCTGCGTATAAGTAGTGATGAATGCTGTATTGTCTTTATTCATTAAACCCATATTAGAATGATGGGCATTGTAAGAGTTATTTACCTCAATTTCAGCATTATAGGTTCATAGGTTCATACTAGGCTATCTGCCCAAGGGCATTTATAAGCCTAGCCCATAGTTATGTGGCTTTCGCCACCCCTTTAGTTTGAATAAAACTATGCCTATTATTTTTCTGTGCCTCTGTCAAGCAGTGACACTGAAGTAATCCCTGGGGTATATCTGCGATCTCCCATCCATTGGTCAAGATTCCTCTTGAACAAGGCCAGCGAGGTGCTCTGCCTCACATGTACTGGGATTTTGTTCCACAGCATAGCGAGTCTCTGGGTGATGAATCTGTCCCTGGTTTAAGTCTCCGCCCTTGTGGTTCTGAGGGATCTAGATTTTGAGGTGAAGCATATTCATCAAATCTGGGTTTGACATGGCCTTATATGTCAGGCACAGGTCACCTCTGAGCAAGCGGTATGAGACTGAATAGAGCTGGAGTTCTTTCAGTCGGGCAGCATAAGACATATTACCCTTTATCCTTTTGGTGAGGAACTTTTGGGGCCTTTCCAGCTGCTGCAGGTGTCGGGTCAGATACATTCGAATGGGGCATTGTACTCAATCATAGGTCTAATGAGTGATGAGTACAGGGGACGATGACCTCCCTTGATCTAGATGTGAATCCCTTCATGATCAGGTGGGCAATGTAGAAGGTTTTCCTAACTACTTTAGCAACATGAGTGTCAAATGAAAGGCTACTGTCAACCTGGGTCCCCAGATCCCTGATGACTTCTTCTGTGCTCAGTGGATTGCCACCTATATGGTAGCTAGGGGTAACCTTGTTTTTCCCGAAGGGTATGACTATGCATTTCTTGGCGTTTAACTTTAGGCCATGGCTCTGGCACCAGTTATCCTTCTGAAGGATATCTGTGTCAGATGTGGTTCGCAGTCATCTGCAAACTTTGTCAGCCATAACCCTCCTGTGTTTGCTTGTACTTCAGAAAAGTAGATGCTGAACAAGAGTGGACCCAGGACTGAGCCCTGTGGGACACCACTTGTGACAGGCTTTGAGTCTGACATGGCTCCAGCAACTCTGACCCTGTGGGTTCTGTCACTTAGCCAGTTTGCAACCCATCTTGTGATGTATGGGTTTACATTCAAGCTGATGAGTTTTTCGATGATACCTGAGTGGGGTATTGTGTCAAGGCCTTTGCCAGGTCGAGGTAGGCTGTATGGACTGCCTTACCTCATCAATGGCCTTGGTGACTGTCTCGAAAAGTCAACCAAGTTTAAAAGGCATGATCTGCCTTTGACAAAGCCAAACTGGGTTGGATCCAAAGTCTGCAAGTTCCCTATGTCTTTATTTATGAGTTCCATTATGATCCTCTCCATGGCATAAGGCTTGTCAAGCTAATTTCCAGGGTCGGTGGAGGCACCGCCCTTGTGAATGGGACCGCGGTTGCCGGCGCCACCTGGGCACGTATCCCGGAGGTGAGGCTAAGATTAAACAGCTGTCCTAACTGCGGGTTTAATTCCTCATTGAATTGAGCACACAGCCGGGACACCATCCGGTCCCATGGATGCTGTGCGGTTCTCACCTGGGCGTTGGAGATGTTTGGGGGTTACAATCCTCTGGTATAGATATGAACCTGTCAGCCAGTATGTTGGCAATGTGTGTAGGTTCAGTAATCTTCACATCATTTTGAACTAATTCTGAGCATATCTGGGAGTTTCCTCCTAGGTTTCTAACATAGCTAAAGAAGGCCTTATGATTGTCTTTTGAGTCCTTTTTTCTCTCAAAATTTGCCTTGGATGATTTTATGAGTGTCTTACCTTTCAAGGATTTTGCTCTGTCTTGTAGTAGCTTCCTCCTTTTGTTGTAGAGCTTGTTTATGGCTTTTGTTTGGGATTGCCTGATCCAGTGCTGGTAGAAGGCATTTGTAAGTGATTCAGCGGTTTGAGTAATGTTTACCACTGGCTCAGGGGCCTTAAAGGAGACCACACTAGTTTTTAGAAGTGTGAAGTCGGCTTTTGAGAAGTTTTTCACTGTGGTCTTTTTATTTCAGGTGGGGGCGGGATGAGGACCTCCAGCGAGATTAGTTTATGATCTGAGTGTTGAACATTGTGATCCCATGTTCGTGATGATGAGATCAAGTATGTTTTCTCCTCTTGTGGGGATGGTGACTAGTTGTTCCATGGCATTTGAGTTTATGAACTCCAGGAACCTTTGGGCTAGAGTGTTTGGGCTTGTGTTCCCAGTCTATATTAATGATGGTGTTTGGAGATACATTTATCCCCAATGTTTTCAGGAAGGCCATGTGAGGTTCCTGAGTTTGAGAGGGTGGCCTGTAACATGCTACAAATTGCAGAGCAGTCTTGCCTATGGTTAATTGCACCTGGATGGTCTCCGATGCATCGTCGCGCCCACCAACCTTGAGGTGTGGGTGTCCTTTATGAATATGGACATGTTGTCCGGATTTTGGGGCGGGCATGATATGAGGTGAAACCTGATAGTGCTGGGGTGCTCTCAGGAGCATTGAACCAGGTTTCTGTCACAGCACAGACATCGATGTTCTCCATACTGAGAAGTGCATCTTGAGATTGAGACTTCTGGCATTGAGCAGCATTACCCTTAGTTTTTCCTTTTTGTGTTCTAGGGTGGTAGGTTTAGAATTTGAGCCTTGCCTAAAAGGCACTATGAGCCTTTGCCAATATCCGGAAGCCTAGGGTGACAGGTGCAAGCCGTCCCTTCTGCGTGGCTTGTCCAGCATGTCATCCCAGGCAGACAGACATTGGATCCCCTTTGAATGACACCAGAATTTAAGCCAATTATTAAAGCTGATCATCTTATCACTGTATTGTGGCATCATTCTAGGTGAAGGTAGGATACTGCTCAAGGTCAGGGTCATACCTGTCTGGGCTACATAATCAGAGAGCTCCTCAATGTCTCTTTCATGCTCAGGTCGTTGACACCAGTGTGGACAATGACTGAGTTGTACCTGCTGTTGAGAGACCTGAGTGCTTGCGTTATGTGGCGGATTCTAGCGCCCGACAGGCAGCTTACTGTGACCTTCTCCTTACTCAGTCTGGTGAGCAGGACGTCAGTGTCTGACTATGGAGTCACCTATGACAAGTATGTTTGGTGTTGTATTTGTTGCACACTGATTTTGTTGTTTATGTGTTGTTTGTGTGGTGTATTGAGTTTGCAGTTGCTTGGGTGTCTGCTTTGGAGGCCTCTGCTGTTTAGGTAAATTTTTACTCAGAGCCTCAGAGTATGTCTTAGTGTGTTTATGTGTTTGATTCATTGGTGTGGCTGAGTTATGTGAGACTGGTATTGTGGTGTCTGTAGTTGCCTTCTCCTCCTGCCTGGTCTTGCCAGTCCTGAGTTGAGAGAGCTCAGCCTCCAGTCTGGCTAAATAGCTGCAGGAGGAGAGGGTTGTCCGTGTACATGAGGCAATTGTAACATTGTCTCAGAATTCCCAGATTCACCAACTGGGCAGGAGAGGACGCCAGCATCTGACCCTTCGACATGCTAGAAAGAATTATGAGTTGGTATGAGACAGAAATGTAGTGGACTTAGCAGGGAAGTGGGCACTCCTGGGGGGTTTTGCTAGTGAGAGATTTGTATAATATAGGAGTGCTGAAGAGAATGCTTATAAGACAAGGGATATGCTTATGAGAGGAAAAAGCTATTTGGAACAAGTGCTGCACTTTTTAGTGAAGGTGTAAACTGTTTAGGTTCCTAACAGAGCAGTTCTAAGGGAAAAATTGAAGAACAGACTTTCTGGAGCCAGAAAGAGTTTAACCTTGTTTAACCGGCTGCCCGATGCTGCTCTAGTGGCAACTCCGCTAAAGCACGTTAAAGCATGCTTGATAGCAGGGGCTGGAAAGAAGCAGGAATAGACCCAAAACGGACAATAAAACTACAGTTTCAAGTCAGTAACCACCTCTACGAGGGGCAGGAAGCTGCTCAATGTTATTCACTGCCACTGATCAACAGAGACAGAGACCTCCTTCAGCCCAAGCAAAAATGGCCTCACAGAAACTTTCAAACAGTTCAGGAAAAGCAAGCCTGTAACTGAACTTTTTAACTCTCAGAAAAGTGGGAAAAGCAAGATTTTTTTTGTTTTGTTTTTACAGAGATAACAGAGATTCACAAGTAATATAAAGTTATAACAGTGCAGTAAATGACCCCACACAAGAGTGCTAGGTCAAGGACAGAAAATATGCAAGTTTTAAGAAAAAAGCGATTTAAAATTAAGTGCAAACAGGAAATTCAGCAAACAGCTTTTGGTTGTGCTCTAAATACAGCTACTAATACAGAAATCAAGTTTAACAAGCCAGAAAATGCTCAAGCTAGGCAGCTATGCAGAAAAACTTAGCAAATTAACAGGAAAAAATACTTAAAATCTCAAAAGTGGCTCCCTTCTTCTCTCGCTTCACCAACAGCCAACAAGTCTGAAAAGGCAACTAGGTTTTAAGAGAGGAAGATGAAGGAGTTTTGGAAGTGACCCTAGTGGCCAATAAAACTACAGTTTCAAGTCAGTAACCACCTCGAAGCTGCTCAATTTTATTCACTGCCACTGATCAACAGAGACCCTCCTTCAGCCAAAGCAAAATGGCCCCACAGAACCTTTCACACAGCTGAGGAACAGCCAGGCTGTACCTGCACTTTTTTACTCTCGAAAAAAGTGGAAAAAAAAGCATTTTTTTTTTTTTTTGTTTTTACAGAGGTCAAGGACAGAAACTATGCAAGGTTTAAGAAAAAAACGATTTAAAATTAAGTGCAAACAGGAAATTCAGCAAAGAGCTTTTGGTTGTGCTCTAAATACAGCTACTAATACAGAAATCAAGTTTAACAAGCCAGAAAATGCTCAAGCTAGGCAGCTATGCAGAAAAACTTAGCAAATAAACAGAGAAAAAATACTTACTGTGCTGCACTATACTATTTTGCACCAAAGATTGAGAAACTATGATTTTAGAACTTTCCAAAAGCGGTCTATAAAATCCATTCTTTCTCTTATTTACTACTTCATGCAATATACATTCAACAAATTGCTTTGGATATTGTCTATTTAAAAACATATTGACTATATGCTGACATTCATTCATAAATTCATCAAAATCAGAAACCATACATGCTGTCCGCACCAACTGCCCTTTCAGAAATGCCTTTTTTACATGTTGAGGATGATGACTATCAAAATGCAAGAATTTATTAGAATATGTTTTCTTCCGATGAATGTTAGCTTTTAATTTGTTATATAATAAATCCTTTTGCAATAGAACATCTAAATGTGCAATGCTATACATATCTGATTCATATGTAAAAGTCAAAAAATCAGTAGTGGCATTGATATATTTTATAAATTCCTCAATTAATTCTGGGGGACCACTCCAAATAAAAAACAAGTCATCCAAGAATCGACTATATAACTGTATATGTTGCATGAATTCAGACGGAAACAAATATCTATGTTCCCAAACTGCCACAATGACATTTGCATACAGTGTACCTATAGGAGAACCCATCGCCACCCCCTTAATTTGTTTGAAGTAATGTCCATCATGATAGATGTAATTATTGGACAAAACTAGTTCTAATAAATCTGTCAATGTGTTAAGTTCACAATGAGGTATGGGTATGATATCAAAGAAAAAATCAGTGAACCAAGTGATACCTAACTGTTGCGGTATGCAGGTGAATAAATCCTTTACATCCACCGTAATAAATACAATTTCTTCAATTTTTTCAATAGGTAAGATGTTTACCTTAGTAAGAAAATCCCAAGAATCGCAACAAATATATTGTAAACTTTTTATTTTATCTTTTAACTTCATGTCAATATATTTCGCTATATAATAAGTTTTTGAACCACTGCCATCTACTATAGGACGCATAGGTGGATGTTGCAGGTCCTTGTGAAGCTTGGGTGCTCCAAACATCACAGGAATCCTGGGATTTTTCACCTGCATATAATGAGAGGCTTCATTGGTGATCTGCCCCTGCCATAACATGTCCTCTAGCATATAATCAATTCTAGAGTAAGATATATTAATCTCATTTATAGACACTTCAGAATATGCTTCATCATATAATATATGCAACAGTTGTTGAATGTAATCAAATACATTCATAATCACAAGTCCACCCCCCTTATCAGGTTGCATAATATGAACATCACTGGTAGTTTTTAATTCATTTAACATATCTTGTTGAGCCTTAGAAAAATTATTAAAATACTGTCCTTGTTTATTATGCTGAACAAGATGTCTAAAGTCAAGCTCACAAATTTCTTCAAACAACTTTATTCTTGGATGCAGCGGTGGATGTTTTAAACTGGGAACATGCATGGGATTGTTTTCCAGGCTTGCCCCTTCTTGATGTATAACAGCTAAATTCATCTTTCTCGTAAACAACTTTAGCTCAGTTATTAAGTCAGTGATTTTAGCCCTTTTCGTTGGCACATAAGTAAGACCTTTACTAAAAATGTCAGCATGCTCAATAGTTAAATTGGCTTGGCTATAATTATAAATGTGGTAATCGCCAGTGGTATTAGTAATAAGCTGATACTCATTACCATCATTTAAAAAGTTATTCATACTTACAGCATTTAATTGTAATTGCTTCGTGAATCTGCCCTCTGTCTCCATGTTCGTGTATTGTTGGTTCTCGATTTGTAGCCCTCCTTGTTCCGTAGTCGCTCCGAATGGCGAAGGTTGTTGTTTTCTAAAGGGAATTGCTGAATATTATTATCTTGAATGTTTTGCACTTGTGCGCCATTACTATCCCCAGCAGGAAACACAGCCTCCGTTTGATCATTGCGTTCCTGCCCTCGCGATGGTTTCGGATAGGCTCGGCCTTTGGAATAATCCATTTTATCCCTCTCAAGTTTTCGGATTTTTCTTTCCACCACAATACTGCTATATTTATCAATTTGCGTAAAAATCTCAAAATACTGATTTTGGCAGGCAGAGAATGCTGTTTGCTGTTTAATTTTATTATCAAGTTCTTCTATTTTAATATTGAGTTCATCCATAAGTATTATATTATGTTTTATTAGTACCTGGAGAAACTCACACCCCTGCCGATCAAATAGTTGCACCAAGTCCTTATGCAAAGCACTGTGTTCCTTCAAGCCTGTTGGATATTTCCAATATCTGAGACCCTTTGGCACTTGTTGCCTTTTTATATATTCATTAGAATACACATTCTCATGTACAAGTTTTTGATAGTGCCACACTAAATCATGAAATTCATCCAGCATAGTTGAAAAACTTGGAGCGTTTACAGTTCTCCCTATACCATTTTGTTGCGCCTGATTCAACCATTGATTCAACTGGAAAGTGTCATCGTTAGTACCATTTCTTATTGTCTCACCAGGCTCATGAATCTGTATCTGACCCGGTGGTATACTGTCCAAACTTTCAACACTATCCAGTCTATTATTGCCAAAATCCGGCAACCTTGTAACACCACTGTTGCCGGAAAGCTGCTGTATTAATTGCGTTAAACTTGTAACTGACTGCTGTAAATGATCAAATTCTGCTCTAGTTACTGCAGTTGCCGCATCTTGCGTGCTTGCCAGAAGCCATACCAAACTGTAAGAACGAACCACAAACTTGAAAAACAAATCCAGAAGCACAATAGCAAAACGGACAAACGGTGAAAATATACCAGAGTTTATTGCGAAAAGAATACAAATAAAATGGTAAGCGCTTTCGGCTGCGTTACTCCAGCCTTCATCAGACATTTTCATACTGCTAATAAGAACATTATAGACTACCCATAATACAGCACAATAATTCAATCAATTAATCAATCAATTTAAAATTCAATCCTAGTATGAGTATGAATATATATGAATTTTCAACCACATTAATACATTTAAATAAGCAATCTAAAACTGTGTATGCAAATAATACATATAAATTATAACTATACATATATTAAATGAAAATCAATCATTAATAAATTTCTACTTGCTGTAAAATATGAATATATATATATATATATATATATATATATATATATATATATGAATATATATATGTGACATAAAAATATATGTATAGAAAATATATAAAAAATATGCATGTACAGTATAAATATGAAAAATAATAAAGAAACGTGCATGTAAAACTGATGTTCAAAAATATATATCAAAACACTACATATAATAAACTACATATATAATGATAATAACCTAATAATGTTATTATAATACATACAATTTACCTAGTAAGAGACCTTAATTTTAAAATACTAATAAAAGAGATGGAATCATTAAGTCCTGGAAATTGTGTGGCATTTAAATATACCTGCCACCAATATTCTTTAGATTCTAATATAATTTTCCAGGGACATTTTCTAGGTGATGGAACCACTTGTTCCAATATAAGAAATTTAAAATTGTGTGCTGAATATTGTGCTATGTGTCTGTATAAAGCATTATTTTCTGAATGCCTACTAATATATCATAGATATGTTCATATATACGCTGCTTTAATTTCCGTTCAGTCTTTCCAATATAATAAGCTGAACATTGCATACATAATGCTACATATACTACGCCAGTAGTATTACAGTTATACCTTCCTTTTACATGTATGGAAATGTTATTAATAAAAACTTGTTCAGTTTCCATAATATACGGACATTATTTGCACATATTACATTTCCTCATAAAACCTACTGAACTTCTTTGTACTTTTGAACAAGTGTTACACCAATCTTTAAGATTCCTATCTCTTTTATATATAATAGATGGCTGTATTCCCAATAAACTTACTAATTGCACATCACCCTTAATGAGAAACCAATTTTTCATCACCAAATCCTTTATATACTCTGAATCCTGCGTATAAGTAGTGATGAATGCTGTATTGTCTTTATTCATTAAACCCATATTAGAATGATGGGCATTGTAAGAGTTATTTACCTCAATTTCAGCATTGTGCTGCACTATACTATTTTGCACCAAAGATTGAGAAACTATGATTTTAGAACTTTCCAAAAGCGGTCTATAAAATCCATTCTTTCTCTTATTTACTACTTCATGCAATATACATTCAACAAATTGCTCTGGATATTGTCCATTTAAAAACATATTGACTATATGCTGACATTCATTCATAAATTCATCAAAATCAGAAACCATACGTGCTGCCCGCACCAACTGCCCTTTCAGAACTGCTTTTTTTACATGTTGAGGATGATGACGATCAAAATGCAATGTATTTTAAAATTAAGGTATCTTAATAGGCAAATTGTATGTATTATAATAACATTATTAGGTTATTATCATTATATATTGAGTTTATTATATGTAGTGTTTTGATATATATTTTTGAACATCAATTTTACATGCATGTTGCTTTATTATTTTTCATATTTATATTGTACATGTATATTTTTTATATATTTTCTATACATATATTTTTTTATATGTCACATATATATTCATATATATATATTTTTTTTTCATATTTTACAGCAAGTAGAAATTTATTAATGATTGATTTTCATTTAATATATGTACAGTTATAATTTATATGCATTATTTGCATACACAGTTTTAGATTGCTTATTTAAATGTATTAATGTGGTTGAAAATTCATATATATTCATACTCATACTAGGATTGAATTTTAAATTGATTGACTGATTAATTGATTGAATTATTGTGCTGTATTATGGGTAGTATATAATGTTCTTATTAGCAGTTTGAAAATGTCTGATGAAGGCTGGAGTAATGCAGCCGAAAGCGCTTACCATTTTATTTGTATTCTTTTCGCAATAAACTCTGGTATATTTTCACCATTTGTTCGTTTTGCTATTGTGCTTCTGGATTTGTTTTTCAAGTTTGTGGTTCGTTCTTACAGTTTGAATAACACAAAACACTGATACTTGTCATAAAAAACTAATCAGTACAATTGGATTGGTTGCCTAATTATGCAAATCACCAAATTATAATACTAAAACACACCTTAAACATATAAACGCCCTACAAAAAATACTTATAAACCATATAAACAAATGTTTAAATAGCTTCAATAAAAAATTACAATTTAATACATAAAAAAATATATGTAATTCAAAACCCCCCAAAACTTCACAATAAGATCTTAGTGGTTCACTGCAGTCCTTAAACAAAATATGCTGGTTTAAGCCTCAGTACAGACTTAAAGAAATCGTGTCATTAAGGCCAGGAAAATCAGTTGCGTTAGACTTAATCTGCCATTTACTCTTTTTAAATTCTAAAAAGTCATCAATAGGACCTCCTCTGTCCTTCAAATCTACATGGTCACTTACAAAAAATTTAAAACGGTGCTCTGGATATAAACGGATATGTTTAAACAATGCATTTTTTTCCTTTTTATTTTTAATATCATAATATGTTGATAAATTAGAGGAAGTAGACCTGAAGGCCTTGAACAACACTTCCTCATACAGGGAAAAGGTAGTCAGCTGGTTGAGTATCACCATGAAATATATATTCTAGGATTTCAATAAACCTAGGGGAGTGGGTGGACCTTCTCCTTCATCAAAGTCTGTGCCTGGGGCCACTAATTCCTTAGGGGGAATCGAGTCTCCGATGTGCTTGAGGTATTCAGTCTTGCTCCATCCAGTGGGTTGATGATGAGGACTCAATCAATGACTTGGATAGCCAGGTTTTACAAGGGAGGAAGCGAGTCAGAGGGAGCCTATCCTTCCTGCAACATTAGATGAGTAATGATCCTTTTAACCCCAACGGTACAAAGGACAGTTCCCACCATCACCTACTTCATCCTACAGAAAGAGGAGGAAGATGGCCCTGATATGGAACAGTAGTAGTTTGGTCAGCTCTGGCACTAAGATCAGCTCTGACAACTCGAACTTTAAAGTCCCGAACACAGAGAATGGAGTCAAACAGGTTGGCATCAAGGACCCAAAGTCAAAGGCCTGACACAGAGACCCACTTGGTTCCACTGAGATAGGGGATGAGTGCATCAGATGCAAAATATCAGCGATGAATCAGATCAGCTGGCTGCCAACAGAGAATACTCTGGGACAGTCATCGGCTCTGAAATCACTGAACCCAGGACATGTGCCAGAAGAAGCAGCAGCCGTTACTGGAGTGTGAGACATTCTGAAAAACAGAGGGTGGTGGGATAACACCATGTCTACTAAAGCTTTCTGAAACTCCAGTTTTGAAAAAGATAGGTACATATACATTAAGAGAAGAGACAACAAACCATAATTAAATTTTTCATGCAGTATGCATATAACTATTAATAGCAAAACATATAATTCACCCCAACATTGCATACAATTATTTTAGCCTTGAAAAACACCCTCATCATATGGTCCCTATCAATATCAACAATACTTCCGGTAGACCTAACGATGGAAGCTGGAAGAAGGCTGCAGCCAAGGGTCCTGGAAAGCCCTCCGATAGCCAATTGCTTTGAAGCTTCTCTATTAGGAGAACCTGCCAGGAATAATGATTGGTTTGGTTTGGTGTTTAAGGACATGGAACACAGGGCATTACAGCAACTGGCTCAGATTGGACTGGGGACAATGCCTTGTTGAAGATGGTTGCTTTTTGTACTTGGAAGCAAGAGATAAAGAAGGGATTTAGAAATAGGGAAGGGATTTCTTCACACTTTCTTTTCCACTTCTTCCTTTTGCACTTATCTTTGTTCTTTTCTTTCCCATTTCTCTTTTCGTCCACACTATCCCAATAGTCAGTAGGAAAAAGGCGTTTAAGAATTAGCTTGTTTCTCCAATCCAACAAGGAATCTGCCCTTTAGGACTTGCAACTCTTGCAAAGCGTTCTCGCCCCAGACATATGACACAAATATTGTGAATATGTCCTGGAGCAAAATTTTACATCCACATTTAAAACACTTTTTGAAAACCAACACTTTCTCCATCGGGAGTGAAAAAATTTCACCTCATACCAGCAAAAAATAACTATAAACAAAAACAGCAACAAGCGACATCACAATAACAAGTTTCACAATAAGATATGCACAGGTAGAGAAATCCCTGTGATGAAAGCAAAGGCTAGAAAAGATTGGAAGGGGAAGGCCTAAACCCTGGAAAGAAAGGAGGATGCTAAACAGAAGAGAAGATTGACACACACACAGAGACACACACACACACACACACACACACAGACACACACACACACACACACACACCCTCCTCTCTCTCTCTCTCTGTAGCTACACCTTTAGTTGTTGTATCTTTCGGCTTTTCCCGGTTAGGGGTTGCCACAGCAGAACTCCGGTCCGCTAAGGATTGGCAGTGGATTTTTACGTGCAGAGTTGCCAGCCCTGACGCACAACCTTCAACGAAGGTATGCCCATTCACAAATGTCTCCACACAGAAGACACTCTAGCTGAGAATCGAACAGGACAACGTCTTACTGTGAGGCGACAACACTACAGCAGCACCACCACCGCAGTCTGTGTTTATATAAACAGTTATATGCTCTGCCATCAAAAAAAAAAAATAATCACATAACTTTTCCTGCAATGTCTTCACCTTTTCACAAGTTAGAAAAATGCATTCAGCAGTGTCAGTGGCACAACGGGTAGTACACATCTTTGGTACAGAAGGCTGTGTTCTGTTCCCACTGCAGATAGATGGACTGCTGACAATGCAGTATATGTCATTCTTCAAAAGACACTTAAACCAAGGTCCCATCTACCTGAGTTGGTGGTAGCTCAGGTGAATCAAAAAGCATCTATCGAAAAGCATTGGGGGATGTTTCCAGATGCCCTAGCACAATTTCTCCTAGTAGTAAAGAGACCACCCAGGTCTCTCCTGAAAACAGGCCACTAGCCTTATGGCACTAACCCAGTCAACAAAGTATAAATAAATGTGTATGTGCCATATCAGTATTTCTGTTATTGACCTACAGACAGTACATATGGCACTACATGGTATCCAATGAAAACCTCCATAATGCTTTAAAAATTCCCACTGACATCTGCTATCACCAATATACATGTATTTACATTGTTCAGTAATAAAACATGTGCATATGCATGAATGTTATACTTCTGTAAATACCTCAGTCATCATCAAAATATATGCATTGTGGAACAGTATTTCACATGGCTAGTCACCACAGAGATCAGGAATGACTCCTCAGATAAATGGGGTCATAGAAAATCTGGGTTATTTTCCAGGATTATGAAGTATGTTGTATGTTGATAATTATATTAACAATTTGAACCAGGAGGTATTTATAATGGTATGCTATGATATCAAATTAAATTATACACAATTATGAAAACACTTTCCATTGACATTTGATGTCTAACTAGCACTGCTTTGCATACATTTACATTTGTTCATTAAATAAGCAAATATGCACACTATTCATAATTATACAAATGAAGTGGTAGCTACAAAACTGTTTGCAGTTAAAATGAAAAGAACACCTGCCAAACTAAAGTTACACTGGTAGTTGGGTCTACCTACTATGACTACAGAGATTTTAAAACTGGTTTGCTTAATTATAATAAGTAAATTTACATATTATCTAAATATACTTTGTTCAGTATAAAATTACTTTTGTCTGTCTGACAAATTAATATCCACCATTGTGAAGATGAACGTGCACTGAATTTTAACTTTTTTTGCAACTTTTATGAGATGCATGCAAAAACTTTTAAGATATACATACAAAAAACTAAACAAGTTACATACCTTTGTTTTCAGATAGGTTGCAAAGTACAGTTGTGTATGCAAACTTTCCATAACAGCCAGTGTTCTAATGATCACTACTACAGAAGCTTTAGCTATATGCATTATATCCTGCCAAGAACATAACAGCTGGTGACTGGAAATAAATTTACAAGGGAATAACGGGAAGACATACATATGGCTCCCAAGTATTCAACAAAGTCCGGAAGGTTCAAGATTTCTGCTTGGAAATGTTTGCATAAGTATTTTTTACCCAGAGTAAACTTCAGAGAATCTTTCCTCAATTAGACAGCAAATGCTGGAGGTGTGATGGAGAAGAAAGTTTTTGAGTGTAATGAGTTGGCAGATTTTAAAGATTCACCACAGATTACTCTGTCATAAATACAGGATGAGTAAATGTCTATAACTAAGGGAATTATTAATTTGAGCTGAGACACATGATCTGAGCTGCCTAGACATAGAAAGCTCTTGCTAAATGTAATTCTATTGGATGTCAAAAAAGCAATTTCCAGAAAATGGAAATCAAAGTCTAAACAAACTGTATTTGATTATTATAAAAGAGATAAAATAACTAGAAAGGGAAGGAGCAAATTACATACAAATAAATGGAAATATAACAATGCATGCAGAATAATGTTCAGGAGAGGGAGGAATGAGGTTTAAGCGAAGGCAGGAACTGGGAAATTTATGTAATGTTGGACTGCTGATAGTTATAACGAAAAAATATATGTGATGTATAATGTATACAAAAATGTTAATATGGTTTGTTCTCTTTTCTGTTAATGTATTTTGTCTATGTTTTAACTGATAATTTAAGGGTTTTAAAAAAGGATACAACTGTGGTGACCCTCCAATGGAAGAGTGATCAAGGAGCCTCAATCCTCACCAATGGCACCACTGGGGGATGTACACAGAGGATTAGAAGTACACACATAGTATTTCCAGATGCAGCTCTCTGCATCAAGTGTAATTTCCCTTTACAGCACACAGTGACCACAGTCAGTCTGAGGCTGGCTTCTCCCTCTTTCTCCAGATCCCCAGTAAGACTCCCCCCACTGGCACAGCTATAGAGTTGAGTTCTTAGCCAGGGTTCCAAGACAAGTCCTCCAACACTCTCTCTGTCTGACCAGTGGTTTGTGTCCCTGCCCAAGTAGCTGACACACACACACATACACACACACACACACACACACACACACACACACACACACACACACACACACACACACACACACACACACACACACACACACACGAAAGGCTGGCATAGGTTTACTAGCTATCCCCTTCTGCCCAGACTATAAGGTAGTTACCACTGCCACCAGAACCCTCCCTTATCAGCTACTTTAAAGCCCTTAAAAATGGTATCCAATTTTACTGTGCAATCTTGATATTAACACAAATGGTAGTTTGACCAAGAGCAAGGCTATTAGGAGTGGCCCTCACAGTGTCAACAAATAAATGTGCAAGCACTCTCAAAACGTAAATATCTCTACACAGATCAGCCACAATGAAAGGTTTAAATATATTTAATAATAAATAATAAAAGAACAAAACACTACTAAATATATATTCACAATGACAGAGTTCAAAACCACAGGAAATATTTAAAACATTGCAGGTCAGTCTCAAATAAAGAAACATATCTCAACTAATCTTCACTAGATTCCTGCCTGAATCTAAGAGAATTGTACTATAATCTAAAAACTTACTAAAAGAGCAAGGCAGATGTCTGAATGGATCTTCTAGTTGTTGTCAGGTCCAAGACAGAATCCTCTGTCTCACCAAGAGACTTCTCAAATTAATCTCTCAAATTGCTGGGATAGCTTGCAGGATGACATCACTTCTTGTCATCTGACTGCTACTAGTTCCCAAGCCAAACCCCCCCAATTGCTGAAGCTGGCAGTATTTAGCATCTACCTGTAAAAATATACAGACAAGGGCTTCTCCTCAGATCTCTGGCATATGCTGGAAGTCATCAAACAATTGCATTCCTTCTTTCAGAACTAGTAATTAGTGCACCCCTAAAGACAATACAGAAAGTTTCCTAGTACAGACCTTGTCTCTCTTGCTGCACTGAAAACTGAAAGATACAATTTTTTAAGGTGTAACCATAAAGTAACTTAACTTCAGTTATTTTTCTGAAGTTTGCTGGACTAACGTCAACCTCCTGTATTCCAGTTTCCACTGTTAAAATATATACATATAAACAGTTACAATAGTGCATGTACATTTCTGTTCTCTTCCAGTAGCACACGCTGTGGTTACATTTCAAACAGCACTTTGTAAATCCCTTTTCAACACATGTCCGAGCAGTTTGATATACACGACATACAGTTCTAATACATTTGTAAAACAAGCATCTTATATAAATCATTTTGATATTCACCAATGACATTATAGTTATTTACAAAATTCCAGCTAGATGTGCTGACAGTATCTCCTTTTGTCACAACAACCAGGAACCTTCCAAAGCTTCAGGGCACCTTCCACACACTCAAATCTTTAAGTAGTTTGAATGCCAAACCCTTCAGAGCTTTCAATGCCAACTAACAGATGGCGACTGAGCCCTAACAGAGTATAGCCAGGAGTAAAAAAAAGTCTATCTATACACACACAAATGCCTACACATACCCTGGCAAAACATACTCAAAAATCTAAGGGGGGGTGGAGGGAGGAGCAGCTACTGTAGCAGTGATCACTGAATCATCTACCGTTACAATAAGCTTATATTCATCACTGCTGCAGTAGCTATAAGGGTGCATTACCCTAGCTTACATTTGGGAGGTGAAAGGAGAAGGGTGCAGGAGCCCCTGGAAAATGATCATAGCAAAGCTGATCTAAACCCCTTTCTAAAAATATTTTCACATGAAGAATTCAGTGAAAGAGGGCGATTCATGGGGAGACATGCTGGAATGGCTAACAAATTAAACTCAATGGACGAGTATGAATAGCCACAGGATAGTAACTCACATAGATAATGTAAAACTAGATAAACAGTAGCCTTAAAAGGGTGTTGGTTATGTTGCTGGCACCAACTAGAAAGCCATTTCCATTGCTAATATAAGATTTTCTACTATCAGGCTTTCTTGTCTCCATTAATACCTGCTACACATCCTCAATAAACAGGTGCTTAAAAGGGAACTAACCCATCCAGGCAGTGAGTTGAAGATGACTGGGGTAGGGCTGTATCAAACACCAGTGTTCTTGCGTGAGTAGATCCATTCCTTGAGGAAGCTCATGGTAACTGCCCCTGGCTATTTCCAAAAGGGAGAACCCACTGTTGCCAGGACCAGAAGAGAGTCATCACAAAGATCTTGGGAATCACTTTTGAATCTTCAGAAGTACCCTGGATACAAGTGGATAGGATGGAAAATCATACATTTCTGTCCAAACAAAGGAAAAGGCATCTGTCTTCCAGGCCTTCTAGCATGCAGTCCTAGAGCAAAAATTTGCCAGCTGACTGTTCAGAAAAGAGGCAAACAGGTCTACTTGAGGAACTACTCACAGATAGATCAAACCTTGGAAGACCCCCAATCTAGTTTCCATTCATGAGGGTCTGCCTTTGTCCTGCTCACACAATTTTGCCCTGATGGGATGTAGGATACCTGTAGAGTGAGACTGTGCTGTAAAGCTATATTCGAAGCTAACACTGTTAGTCTGCAAAGGGATAGATCCTGGATCCACCTTGCTTACTGATGTACCACATGGCTATGGCACTGTCTTTAACAACCTTCCACCTTGCTTACTGATGTACCACATGGCTATGGCACTGTCTTTAACAACCTAAAACACTTTGTGAGCACTCCTGGTGCAATGAATAGTTCAAACACTGAGGCAGAGAAATGATGTGATCCAGACACACAAAACCTTTAGAAACGCCTAAAATCTGGATGAATACAGATGCGATAAGCATCTTTTAAATCTAGTGCTACTAGAAAACCTAAACAAAGGAGATATTAACAGGTTGTGAAGTGATAGCATTTTGAAATTTGACACAATCACAAACTGGCTTAGGAAAGAAAGAACCACGACTGGCCTCCAGGCATTTTATTTCTTTGGCACTAAAATAATCCTTGAATAAAAACCTTTCCCAAACTGAGAAGGAGGAACTGGCTCTGTTACTCCCTGAGGCAACATATGTTGAAGGACAGGGGAAATGAAGGAGTCGGGTCTGGTGGATGAGGAATTACTCCCTGAAAAGGGCCTCCCACTACAATCTGTAACCCTGATAAATGATCTTCAGAACACACTTGTCTGAAACTATCTGTTGCCAAACAGAGAATTGTAGAGTCAGACCTTCTGGAAGGGAAAAGGGACTGCCAGGGTGGGGGGCACGATTCCTTAAATAATCATTCTGACCTGTTAAACTGTCCTTTGTTTTTTGAGGTGGATGGGGGCTCCTGCCTTCCTTTTTGGAATCCTCTTGCCACTGCTTCTTAGATAGAGTCATAGGTAAAGGCCAGTTTTAAGCCTAGCTAACTTCCCTGTTTGTGCTTGAATAAACCCAACCCATTAGGTTAGAGATTGGCCTTACCCATCCCATGCTCGATAATTATAAACTACTCTTAATGAGAATAACTGGGATCATGCCATTGATAATTTTGAGGGGACTCATGCATGGGATAAAGCATTCAGGAGCTGCCTCCGTCAATCAGTAGTACGGGGGGGGGCAGTCCTAGGGTAAATTTTCAGCTTTCTATCCATAGATAGAATTTGCAATTTAGCTTTATCCTGTATTTTTTGAGACCTTCAGCCTCGGATTGCCTAGTTTGTGACTAGGTATATCATTTAAGCAATCAGTGTTCCCAGACCAATGGGATTAAAACATATAGATATCACATAAATAAATAACATTCAAGCTAAAGAAAACTCTTTCTACCCTGGTTTATCATAAGATAATAATAACAGAAGTTCTTGCTCTACCTTGCCTGCTCCTTACTCCAGACCACGAGTCAAACTGGAACTAAGGGGAAAAACAAAAAAAGGGGCACGGAAAATGTCTGTTTACCAGCATTTTACTGAGAAGGCAGCAGGAGGAGTATCAGGAAAACTGCAGGAAGTGACAAACTCCAATGCTGACAGCACACTAGGTATGGGGAAGGTTCTACAAATTCCACTTGTAACAGCTCAAAGTATTTTCCAAGGGACTAAGAAACCTCAGTGTTCTCCCACTGAAATCAATGGCACATTTTAGAAATAGTCTCCGAGAAAGAAACCTTCACAGGGAAAACAAATAGATACCATGCTCTCCTCCAAATCTGAATCAGAAATCTGAGGAGAAAACACTGCCCTTCACTTTTCTGTCCAGATAAATAATCCTGACCCTCTTCAGGAAAAGAGGCATCCTTTTAATTTTATCAGAAACCTGTATAAAAATGATCAACAACCCGAATTAGACTCTGAGCCAGACCTAATAAACTACTCCTGTCTAGCGAAATTTGAGGAGGAGATAACTTGTTTAGTTTTTTTTCTTTCTTTTTGATGGGAAAAATGAAGCCAATAGCGTTAATGGCAACAGCAGCTTCGCCAGGAATGGGCACAACATTCTAACTAAACAAGGAAGACCTTCCTACTCATGCTACTAGGAATGACAACAGTGGTTTTCCTTTGTCCACTGAGAGAACACAATAGTTGCAGAGGACGTGGCTAACCCCAGGTCCACAGTGGCTGTAGTAGTTACTCAATGCATCAAAAACCAAACTTATGGTATTTACCCCGTCTAAAAAATAACACCGCTGATAGAAAACTATTCTCCATCACCAGCCAGAATAACACACCTCTTGAACTGGTATCTGAAACCAAACTACTAGTAGTCCAGATCGATGACCAGCTTAAATTCAATATCCACCTACAACTAAACATAAAAAAAAACTTGGCATTCTACCGACACAATAGATACCTCACTACATCTACTAAGCTCACTCTCGCTACTACATTTCTCTTCTCCTTCCCTCCTTTATGGTGCCCCTCTACTAACAAACCTACAATCATCTCTCAAAACAAAACTGTCCTCTTTTTATAATAAAATTGCCAAATTTGCCACTAGCCACAAATCATCAACTCATCACTGTGCATCTCTCCACAAACTAAACTGGCTAGCGTTTCCCAACTATCTCTCCTATACTCAACTTACTTATGCACACAAACTCATTTTTCATCCCCTCCCTCTGCTCTACCTTTAAAATGCACCAGCCACAAAGACTCCTAAGATCTAGCAACCAAAACCTAATAGAACTGTACAAACCCCTTCGCTCCCCAGGAAAAAACCTCCTGTCCTTTGCCCTGGCATGCCTATGAAACTCCCTCCCTCCATCCGTACTATCACCAACCTCCCTTCCTTTAAAAAAATCACTTCACTCACATCTAACATCCACGTGGGAATGCTCCTGCTCCCACCCCTCATAGCCTATTCGCCACTTCCTACAGGCAACTATATCATATATTTCCAAACACCAAATACTAAGCCAACTGTAAATAACCTCTTAATAATTCTCAAATCCTACTATTCAATTTCAAGAAATTGTATATTTATTAAAGCAATGTTTTGTTTTGTTTTTCTACAAAATGTAACCTAAAAATTGTATTGTAACTGCTTAATCTTTGTTTTGTCTTGAACCTACAAATGATTGAAAATGTAAACTGCTGTAATCTTTTTGTAACCTTTGTTTTGGAGCTTTTCTCCCCAGGACTCCATTGAAAATGGGTTCTTATTGGGCCAATGGACTATCCTGGTTAACTAACTGCAAATAAATAAATAAATATGGGACACACACACAAAAAAAAAAGAATAGTCTGTGGAACCAGCTTTGGCCAGTCACCCATCTGAGGCTGAGGCAAATTCCTAGCCTGCTGTGGTGGCAAAGGCTATTTATTTATTTATGTCTGGAAGAACAACAGATTGTGGGACTGATAGTTTTTTTCCATGATCAAGTTAAAAATGGTGTCTCTCTCCCAGGAAAGACAAGCAGCAGAAGCTGGTAAAAAATTTAAAGTTGTATAAAATCACCCCCCCCCCCAAAAAAAAAAATAGTAAAAAGCACTTTAATACACCTTGCCAGCCCAAAAAAGTAAAACGCACCATTTTTCTAAAGAAAAAAAAGCTTTAAACTGCTTTAACAACTTTTAAACTGACAAGAAAAGAGTGCACTCCCATTTAAAACTACAGTTAAGTCTTGAGACAGACCATTAAAACACAAAGTCCTACAAGGAAAATAACTTTCCTAACTAGAAAAGTGCATTTTAATAATTTTTAAAGGTGGGAGGTTTATCCTCAAAGGGAACTTAACTGTCCAGCAATGGAACAGCACAAGTCATCTGCCAATCTTTGAAAGCCTGCAGAAGAGAGCTCTCTTCGGTGGCCAGAAAACTCTGAAGGGCTTGGTGCTCAAACCTGTCTTTTTAAGCAGTTCAGTTCAAGCTGCCTAATGGTTTGAGAGAGTGGAAGGTGCCCTGAAGCTTTGGAAGTTGGCCAGCTGTTTTATCCTTGGCATGGTATAAACCGCAGAGCCAAGGCTACTTGCAGCAGTGATCAATATGATGAGCACACTGCATTCTCAGAATTTTAGCTCAGGTGAACGATATCGAGGCAGCAACTATGCAGGCATCAGGAGGTGTGAAATTTGAATTAGGCTATTTCTAAATGGGTTGGGCAGGAAATGGAAAAATAATTGCAATAACCTTCAACCATGGTGGAATGGAATTGTACTGCTTAATATGGGTTATCAGAATAGCAAACATCTACTCAGCCTGGTTTTAGTTCTACAGTTGAATACAGCCAAATATATCCTCATCACAGGCTGCAATGTAACCAAAGGGCTACAAAGTTAAATGTCTGTCACAGAATTTTGGAAATGCTTTTTAAATTAGGCCATACATGTGCTCTGAATACAAAAGTTTTCATATTCTTGTAACAGTTTGGTACATGAGCTCTGGGTCAAATTTTCAACCCTCCCAAAATATTTTTAAATACTTTTATTAAATTATCACTTAAGCCATAAGCAAACGTATATTAACAGAAAAAAAACAAACCATTTTAACATGTATAATACATATCAAAATATCACATATATGTTCTTTGCTGCTACTGTCAAGCCCAACATTATAAAAAAATGCTGAATTCCTGCATTACCTTAAACCTCACTTCTCTTCCTGAACAGTATTATAAATGCATTGTTCCTACAATTCCAATTTACGTCTATGTAATTTGCTCCTTCCCTTTTCTATTTTATTTATTTGACATTTATTGAACGAGTTAGTCCAACTGGGCAGATGTCCATTTTCAGCAGAGACCCGAGGAGAAAAGCCCCAATAGATAAATACACGCAATATGTAAACAATATATTAAGTATAAAGGTGCTAACAAACAGGTGGACAGAAAATTACTAACAGTTTCAACATAACACACAGTCAAGTGGAAGCATAAATATACAGTATAACTATAAAAACAATGCAGGTTTACCTAGTAACTAGTGTAATACAGGTTCTTGCAGTTATGAAGCAGGTGGTAGGTTAAGGAATAAAAAATGCAACAGTTTACCAGGATGAGATTGTTTTAGCATAGTAAATTTTAAAATTCAATAGAAGAAAAAGATATGGAGAGTAAAGTACAGTTGTGCACACTTAACATAAATGTAGACGTTCAAGTGTATTCACTGTTGCAGTCATCACTTGTGGGTTACCCCTAGTGGGTAGCCCTCGGTCGGCCCGAATACCAGAGTCAAGCTTTTCCCCTGCGCTGGCTGCTGTCACCTCTGGAATGACATCAGGTCGTCAGTTGTATAAAGGAGAGCAGCCAGCGCCATTACATCAATTTTTCTTTCCTAACCTGTAGGAGCCCCTTGAAGGAAATGTTTTAGAAAGACCCTGGTGGCCCAAGGCCACAAGAATGACAGTTAATCTCCAAAAAGGATAAGATTAAAGGGGAAGGTGGGAGGGTAAATAGGATTGCAACAGTAAATACACTTGAACATCTACATTTATGGTAAGTGTACACAACTGTACTATGTTCTTCGTGTTTCAATGTTGCAGTCATCAGTTGTGGGAAGATTCCCAAAGCTGGGTTCGGGGAGGCTGGAAGTATGAACTCCTAGGATTGAGCTAGCATGCCTTGCAGGACTGCAGAGGCAAAGCCTGCCTGAGCCCTGGAGAACAGAGGTAGGTGGTAGTTTTGTGTTTGGTGAAGGTGTGGACCAAGGTCCAAGTGGCAGCCTCCAGGATGTCCCTGGTGGTACTCCTCTAAGGAAGGCAGTGGAAGTAGAGGCTGCCCTAGTGGAATGTGTTCGGATAGATTTAGGAGGAGCTTTCCCATGAAAGGTGTAGCAGAACTGTATGCAGTGAGATATCCATTTTGAAATGGTCTGCTTGGAGATAGGCTTCCCCTATTTCCCTGGGGCGAAGCCAACCAACAGTTGATCAGTCTTCCTAATGGACTTTGACCTGTCCAGGTAGTATCTTAACTGTCTGTGCACATCCAGTGTGTCCAGAATTCTCTCCCATTTATTCTGAGGGTTTGGAAAAAAGGTGGGAGATGTACAGCCTGGTTTAGGGTCACATCTGATACTACCTTTGGGATGAAAGAGGGATTAGTCCTGAGACACCCCCTGTCTGCAAGGAAGGTAATGAAGGGTTCAGTGGCCATGAGTGCTTGAAGTTCTGACACCATTCTAGCTGAAGTAATAGACAAGAGGAAGGCAGCCTTACAGGAAAGGTGTTTTAGGTCTGCTGATGCAGCTGGTTTGAAGGGAGGCAAAGTCAGATTTTCTAAGCCATAGTTCAGGTCCCAGGCTGGAGTGGGTGCCCTTCTAGGGGGCCTAATGTTTGATACACCTCTGATGAATTGCTTAATCAAAGGGTGAGAGAAAACAGGCTGTTCAGCATGAAAATGTGCTGAAATGGCTGAGGTGTGGATTTTAATGGAGGAAAAGGAGAGGCCCTTATTAAGTAGCTCCACTAGGAAGTCCAGAATAAGTGGGAGGGACGGCTGGGAGCTGCAGTGACCTTTAGATAGGCACCAGGAGTGGAATCTTTTCCATTTCTGAGTAAGATTTCCTGGGGCTGGGCCTTCTGGCTTTCTTAATAATGTCTAGGACCTTTTAATAAACACAAACTGCAAACTTGGGAAACAAAAAAGGAACCGGAGCAGTCAGCTTTCGCAGAAAGACCAATGTAGCCACAGGACAGCAGGAATCTTTTATTAGTTAAGCGCTTTTCGTCTGCTTGGAAAGCAGACTTCTTCAGACATAATAAAAAATGCACCAACAAGCTTTATTCAAAAAAACGTCACTAATTCATTCAATTAATTAACCCATTAAACAATTCCACACAATAAAATTAAAGGAGACTTCCTTCAATAGGTTTACTATAGCTTAACCCCACTAAGCTTTTACTCCATCATATTAAAAACCGAAGCCAGTACTGACAATTAGTTGTTATTGCAAGATATTAAATAGTTGGAATAATTAATGTAACAAATCTTACACCAAATTATGTCATCTTGATAAATAAAAGACTTTAAATGTGTATAAAAAATAATAATAAGATGACATGATATATTGTAAGCATTAAAATATAAATATAAATATAGATAAATGAATGCATATATATGCATATATATTCACATATAATAAATGCCCCGTATAATGTCTTTATCTGTATTAGTTGGTGTCTAAGAGGCATCAATACATAGAATAAAATAAAATATACAGTTTAGGTGTAAAATAAAATATGAAGTATCACCAATTACATTCATACGCACAGAGACCATGATAAAATTATGTACATGTGTACACCTTAAATATTGGTATGTGAAGTATACAATAAACAAAAAACAAGAAAATATAATATATATATATATGTATAACTTCACGAATTAGACTTGTCACATCAAAATATAAATTGGACAAATAAGGAGAAATGGGGTAGGGGTTATACTAAAGGAACAATATGCCAAGAGTGTTTTAGACGTGAAGAGAGTGTCTGACCGAGTGATGTTTATGAAGCTCGAAATTGATGGTGTAATAATGAATGTTGTTAGTGCATATGCTCCACAAGTTGGGTGTGCGATGAAAGAGAAATTTTGGAGTGAGTTGGATGAAGTTGTGGTGAGTGTACCCAAGGGTGAGAGACTAGTGATTGGAGCGGACTTTAATGGGCATGTTGGTGAAGTGAACAGAGGGGATGAGGAAGTGATGGGTAGGTATGGTGTTAAGGAGAGAAATGCAGAAGGTCAGATGATTGTGGATTTTGCGAAAAGGATGGACATGGCTGTAGTGAATACTTATTTTAAGAAGAGGGTGGAGCATAGGGTGACGTACAAGAGTGGAGGAAGATGCTCACAAGTTGATTATATACTATGTAGGAGGGCCAGTCTTAAGGAGATTGGAGACTGTAAAGTGGTGGCAGGGGAAAGTGTAGTTAAGCCGCATAGAATGGTGGTATGTAGAATGACGTTGGTGATCAAGAAGAGGAGGAGGAGTGTGAAAGCTGTGCCAAGGATTAAATGGTGGAAGTTAAAAAAGGGTGATTGTGAAGTGGAGTTTAGGGAAGAGTTAAGACAGGCACTGGGAGGCAGTGGAGAGTTACCGAATAGCTGGGTAACTACAGCAGAACTAGTAAGGGTGACTGCTAGAAAGGTGCTTGGTGTGACATCTGGACAGAGGAAGGAGGACAAGGAGACCTGCTGGTGGAATGAGGAAGTACAGGAGAGTATACTGAGGAAGAGGCTGGCGAAGAAGTGGGATTGTCAAAGAGATGAAGAAAGTAGACACGAGTATAAGGAGATGAGGCGCATGGCAAAGAGAGAGGTGGCGAAAGCTAAGGATAGGGCATATGGAGAGTTGTATGAGATTGGACACTAAAGAGGGAGAAAAGGACCTGTACCAATTAGCTAGACAGAGGGACAGAGCTGGGAAAGATGTGCAGCATGTAAGGGTGATAAAGGATAGTAAGGGAAAGGTACTCACAAGAGAGGAGAGTGTGTTGAGTAGATGGAAAGAGTATTTTGAGAGGCTGATGAATGAAGAGAATGAGAGAGAGAGAAGGTTGGATGATGTGGAGATAGTGAATCAGGAAGTGAAACAGATTAGCAAGGAGGAAGTAAGGGCAGCTATGAAGAGGATGAAGAATGGAAAGGCTGTTGGCCCAGATGACATACCAATGGAAGCATGGAGGTGCTTAGGAGAAATGGCAGTGGAATTTCTAACTAGATTGTTTAATGAAATTTTGGAAAGTCAGAGGATGCCTGAGGAGTGGAGAAAAGTGTTTTGGTACCTATCTTTAAGAATAAGGGTGATGTGCAGAGCTGCAGTAACTACAGAGGGATAAAACTGATTAGTCACAGCTTGAAGTTATGGGAAAGAGTAGTGGAAGCAAGGTTAAGAAGGGAGATGATGATTAGTGATCAGCAGTATGGTTTCATGCCAGGAAAGAGCACTACAGATGCAATGTTTGCTCTGAGAGTGTTGATGGAGCAATACAGAGAAGGTCAGAAGGAGTTGCATTGTGTCTTTGTAGACTTGGAGAAAGCATATGACAGGGTGCCTAGAGAAGAGTTGTGGTATTGTATGAGGAAGTCGGGAGTGGCAGAGAAGTACGTAAGAGTGGTACAGGATATGTACGAGGGTAGTGTGACAGTGGTGAGGACTGCAGTCGGAGTGACAGATCCGTTTAAGGTGGAGGTGGGATTACATCAAGGATCAGCTCTGAGTCCTTTCTTATTTGCAGTGGTGATGGACAGGTTGACAGATGAGATCAGACAGGAGGCCCCGTGGACTGTGATGTTTGCAGATGACATTGTGATCTGTAGTGTGAGTAGGAATCAGGTTGAGGAGACTCTGGAGAGGTGGAGATATGCTCTGGAGAGCAGAGGAATGAGGGTCAGCAGGGCTAAGACAGAATATATGTGTGTAAAAGAGAGGGAGGGTAGAGGAATGGTGAGGATGCAGGGAGTAGAGTTGGTAAAGGTGGACGAGTTTAAGTACTTGGGATCAACAGTTCAGAGTAATGGTGAATGTGGAAGAGAGGTGAAGAAGAGAGTACAGGCAGGGTGGAATGGGTGGAGAAGAGTGTCAGGAGTGATTTGTGACAGACGGGTATCAGTAAGAGTGAAAGGGAAGGTCTACAAGAGTGTAGTGAGACCAGCTATGTTATATGGGTTGGAGACAGTGGCATTAACAAAAAGGTAGGAGTCAGAGCTGGATGTGGCAGAGTTAAAGATGTTAAGATTTGCAATCGGTGTGACTAGGATGAATAGGATTAGGAATCGGTATATTAGAGGGTCAGCTCATGTTGGACAGTTTGGAGACAAAGCAAGAGAGACGAGATTGCGTTGGTTTGGACATGTGCTGAGGAGGGATGATGGGTATATTGGGAAAAAGATGCTAAGGATGGAGCTGCCAGGTAAGAGGAATAGAGGAAGGCCTAAGATAAGGTTTATGGACGTGGTGAGAGAGGACATGCAGGCGGTTGGTGTGACAGAGCAAGATGCAGAGGATAGGAAGAAATGGAAATAGATGATCCGCTGTGGCGACCCCTAACGGGAAAAGCCGAAAGAGAATGATGAGACATCAACTAATACAGATAAAGACATTATACGGGGCATTTATTATATGTGTATATATATGTGAATATATATGCATATATATGCATTAATTTATCTATATTTATATTTATATTTTAATGCTTACAATATACCATGTTATCTTATTATTATTTTTTATACACATTTAAAGTCTTTTATTTATCAAGATGACATAATTTGGTGTAAGATTTGTTACATTAATTATTCCAACTATTTAATATCTTGCAATAACAACTAATTGTCAGTACTGGCTTCGGTTTTTAATATGATGGAGTAAAAGCTTAGTGGGGTTAAGCTATAGTAAACCTATTGAAGGAAGTCTCCTTTAATTTTATTGTGTGGAATTGTTTAATGGGTTAATTAACTGAATGAATTAGTGACGTTTTTTGAATACATAAAGCTTGTTGGTGCATTTTTTATTATGTCTGAAGAAGTCTGCTTTCCAAGCAGACGAAAAGCGCTTAACTAATAAAAGATTCCTGCTGTCCTGTGGCTACATTGGTCTTTCTGCGAAAGCTGACTGCTCCGGTTCCTTTTTTGTTTTCCAAGTTTGCAGTTTGTGTTTATTAATAGTTTATGGCGTCAGGATCAGTGAGCAGTGCCAGCGGTTTTTCGCCTAATACTACGCCAGTTTTATTGAGGAGCTGCGATAGTGCTGTGGTTACAGCACCAGCTGTTAATGTTATGCCAGATCAGGACTCTTTGTTCGATTCTCTTTTTCAAAGAATGGACTCGCTTTGTGCGCGATTCGACCGTTTGGATTCCCAACAAAAAGATATGAGGAACCTGTTAAGACCGCTGTCAGGCAACACAGGATGGAGTGTAGCCAACCCCACGGCAGCGACTCTAATACAAGGATCTGGGATAAACAAACCAGCGTCCCAGTCTAATGATTTTATTGTGCGTGAACTACCGGCAACTTCGAATTCAATTCCAAACAACTGTCCAACGCCAGTGTTAGATTCTAACCAAAATGATCGGCTGGAACCAGGTTTGAGCAATTATCTTTCCAACAATGTCCAATTGTCAAGAGCCCCTAACACCGATATTCAAAGTGGACGAAATCGACCGAATATAGACACTGGTGAAGGTGTCTCCAATGGGTTTCCTACACTTGGTAACTGGATATCTAAAGGATTTTCATTTTCAAGGCACGATAATTCAGCAAGCCGCGAGCGGATGCTTCACCACACAGACGGTTCAGAGGTAAACATCATTACTGATATTGTCTTTAAACTTAAACTATTTGACAAACTATTAGTTAAAATTAAAAAGTTGCAACTAGAGATTTCCTATTTCAAAGAATGCCTTTCATGTAAAGTGATACCTAAGGGATTAAGGCATTTCCAGTATCCTACTGGGTTGGTCCCTAACTCAGGCTTTCATAAAGAATTAATAGTGCTATTCGACAAGCAAGGCTCGGACCTACTAGAACTTATGATCAAACATTACAGCATATGGGTGAATGAGTTAATAAAGGAAGCAACTGTGTTGGACTCAGATATCAAACAACACGATGAATTTGCCAGATATAAATTTGAGTATAGTCGTAGTTTTAACAGCATTGATCAATATTTGAATAAATTAACAAGCAATAAAATCAAGAAGTTAGATCGTGATTGCAAAGCTTACGAGCAAGGCGTAGCCTACCCACCCCCTCCTCCATCCCAAATATGGCAACCTTCTAAACCTGTACATGGACGTACTACTGTTAATAATGGTGACAATTATATTAATAACACTAACATTTCATCTGGTGTTACTGCTGCAAATGAGCTGGACTTGACTGACGTCGAGTCTCAACCCGAACCAGTAATTAGGAGAAGCGAGAGATTGCAGAACCGTAGAGCTCAGTATGCTAATGGAGGCCAATCTACTACTACAGGCTACCAACAGGTTTTTCAGGGTGCCAACCGTTTGGGAGAGATCCCCAAACAACAGAACAAATCTTATCAGAACCAGGGGAATTTTCCAAGATTCAAACAACGCAGACCCTGATTGAAGCTTTTGTCAGCATTGCTAATATTTCTCCTACAAGTTATGATTAATGTAATGCTGACTTTGTTAATGGTGATATGACGGACATCGAGGTTATGCATACGACTTATCACTTTAACAGCAGTGAAGTTATTAATGATTCTAATCTTGATATTGGAAACAGCAGTGGGGTTACTGGTTTAGATTGTTCTTTTGTACCTCTAAAACCGGTAATAACAATGAATAGCACTGGTGATTTTAATATTTACAACTTCTCTGCAGTACCAATATCTAGTGAGTTAGCTGACTTTCTGTCTAAAGGGTATACTTATGTACCACAACACAAATTTGACTTAGTAGGCACTATATTGGACATTAAATTATATACTCGTAAGCTCAACTTTAACTTGATGTTAGGTAACAACTCCAATAATCTTAACAATAACACACTTAGGGTACCTAGTACGTTTAATCCCCCACTACATCCCACAATTCAGTGTTTTGAGAACATGTGTGAATTGGACTTAAGACAGAGATGTACACCATTACATTACATTAATCAGGTTAATACTTCCAACCAAGAACTGGAATTAATTGAATTTGTGAAGTCTCACAATTTACGTATTTGTAAACCTGATAAGGGGGGTGTCGTTGTGGTTTTCGATAAAGTAGATTATTTTGACCGAATGTTAAGGTTGTTGGACAGCGATTCCTATGAATTAAGCTCAAGATCGGAGATAAAGAAGGCCTATTCTGTTATAAAAAACAGTCTTGACGACATGTTTATTGAAGGTCGACTCCAACAAGATCAATACAATTATCTAACTACAGTATATCCAAAGTACCCATGTATATTTGGGATTCTCAAAATACATAAGGGATTGGAGAATCCACCTATGCATCCCTTAGTGGACGGACGTGGATCGCCTACCTATACATGTCCAAAGTTAGTAGATTCTATTTTACAAAAATATTTGGAACAAGAGGACCAAATATGCAAGGATTCGTGGTCATTCTTGGCTAAAATAAGAGAGTTGAACTTTGACAATAAATGTAACTTTTTAACAGTCAATGTTAAAGATCTATACACCTGTATCCCCTTAAATATAGCCATTGACTGGGTGGTGATATCTTTGAAGAGGTACAATGCGACTGTAACTGAAATTTTATTGGTCATAGAACTGCTGGAACTAATATTATATAACAACTATTTTATGTTAGGTGATAATTTCTGTCTTCAAAAAGTCGGGGTGGCCATGGGCTCGCCCTGTGGAGCTAGTATAGCTAACATGGTCATGGCCCACTGGGAAAGAGAGCATGTCTTCAACAATGGTACCTTGATGGAAAAGATAAAGTACTACACTCGTTATTTGGACGACATTTTCATATTGCTTGAAGGTGAAGAACCTGAAAGCACAATGATTTTGGACTCCTTTAACTCCTCTACAGACTTTCTAATCTTCAATTCGTCCTTTAGTAGTACTGCTATTGCTTATTTGGACATTTGGTTGGTCAAAAACTATGATTTAAAAGCATATGTGGTGAGTATTCATAGGAAAGCTACACACTCTAATTCTTTCTTACATTATAGCAGTTGTCACCCGAACTACCAAAAAAGATCGGTAGTTAAGGGACAACTTGTAAGAGCAGCCCGAATTGTCAGCTTGGAAGTTGATTTCCATAGTGAGTGTGAATTACTAACCAATATGTTTTTACATAGAGGTTATCCACCCCAATTACTAGACAATATGGTTAAAGAAGTGAGTAGTAAAAGACTTAGAGGCTTTTACCAACCTATATTGAAGTTAGTCGCCTATGGAGAGACTAATAGCAATTCCACCTCTGACTTACGATCAGTCAGTCAAGGTTCTACATTGAGTACCAATCCCAGATTGATTTTAACTTACCATATTAATAGTTATTTCCTTATTGACATCATTAAGAAAAATTGGGAGATATTTAAAAATAATTCTACATTGTATAGTAAGGTAGGTTGCCGACCAGAAATAACTTTTAGGAGAGGTAAGAATATGAAAACATTACTCGAATGCCCAGTTAGCAATTCTACACGAACTCCAGGCATGTACAAATGCCAAAACTGTAATTATTGTAAGTACATCCATGAGTCTAATAGATTCTTTATAAACAACATGTGTTTCGAAATGTGATGTAGGGCTTAATTGTAATACCTGCATGGTTGTATACCTAGCTCAATGTCAGAAATGCCCAGGGTTCTATGTGGGTAAGACTGAGCGTAAGCTACGCGAACGCGTATATGAACATCAATATGCAATAAAAAAGAAAAAACAGGAAAACGCATTGGCCAAACACATTACAACTTTTAGTGATCATTTTTTTTTAATTTATAGTTATTGATCAGGTACTAGAAAATAAGAGAGGTGCTCTTTCACAGTTGCTACTTGAAGAATTAGAACTTAAATGGCAGATCAGATTAAATGCTTACTCATACCCAGGACTGAATGACAATTGTATATTAAAACTAAGGAGCCTTATAAGGTAGGGCATTATTAAAAAATACAGTTAATATGTCCAATTTATATTTTGATGCGACAAGTCTAATTCGTGAAGTTATACATATATATATATATATATTATATTTTCTTGTTTTTTGTTTATTGTATACTTCACATACCAATATTTAAGGTGTACACATGTACATAATTTTATCATGGTCTCTGTGCGTATGAATGTAATTGGTGATACTTCATATTTTATTTTACACCTAAACTGTATATTTTATTTTATTCTATGTACTGATGCCTCTTAGACACCAACTAATACAGATAAAGACATTATACGGGGCATTTATTATATGTGTATATATATGTGAATATATATGCATATATATGCATTCATTTATCTATATTTATATTTATATTTTAATGCTTACAATATACCATGTCATCTTATTATTATTTTTTATACACATTTAAAGTCTTTTATTTATCAAGATGACATAATTTGGTGTAAGATTTGTTACATTAATTATTCCAACTATTTAATATCTTGCAATAACAACTAATTGTCAGTACTGGCTTCGGTTTTTAATATGATGGAGTAAAAGCTTAGTGGGGTTAAGCTATAGTAAACCTATTGAAGGAAGTCTCCTTTAATTTTATTGTGTGGAATTGTTTAATGGGTTAATTAATTGAATGAATTAGTGATGTTTTTTGAATGTCTATTACCTGCTTGCTCAACTGTGGGTTACCCCCAGTCCCTGGGGGATAAGACATGTAGAAAGTTTGAGTGTGTGCAGGTTTGGATGCAGAATCTTCCCTCTGGCTTTTGTCAGGTCGTCTGCAGTTAAACGCAGGGGCCTGTAAGGCTCCCTTGGTCAGGATGAGCAGCAAGGGGTACCAATGTTGCCTGGGCCAATCTGGTGCTATAAGGATGGTCCTTCCTGCCTTATTTTGAACAGTACACTTGGGAGTAAGGGTGGGGGGAATGCACAAATTAAGAGATTGGTCCACTTGAGTGAGAGAGCATCCACTTTCCAAGCCAGGGGGTGGAACTCCCTGGTGCAGGTTTTGTGCAGCTGATTGTTGTGTTGTGATGCGAAGAGGTCCACCTCTGGTGTCCCCCAGGCCTGGGTGATTTGGAGGAATGTCCTCTTTTGGAGTTTCCACTTGTGGGGGGTCAAAGTAGTTTCTGCTATGGTATTATTTATTCCTGGGATGTACTGGGCTATCAGGTGTAGAACCATGGAAGAGGCTGTCTGCCAGAAGCTCATGGCTAGTCGGCAGAGAGGGTAGGAGTGTGTGTCCCTGCTTGTTAATGTACCACATGACTGTGGTATTGTCTGTTTTCATGAAGAGGACTCCTGGTTTTAGGTGGTCTTGGAAGGATGTGATAGCCTTGTGAACTGCCATCATTTCCTTTAGATTGATGTGCCAGTGAAGGTGCCTGAGGTCTCAAGAGCCTTGGGGTACATGGGTGTCTAAATGAGTGCCTCAAGCTAGGTCTGAGGGGTCTGTGGTGACAGTCTGGTCTTGAAGAAGGTAGGTGAAGGGAAGGCCCTTGTTCTGCGTACATGCCTCTGCCCACAAAAGAAACTTGTTCCTTATGCATGGAATTAGGGGAAGAGTGGTTTGCATAGATTAAGAGAGTTGGAACCAAAGGTTCTTTAAGTACCACTGGAGTTTCCTCATGTGCAGCCTGGCCAGGGGAATCATAAGAATGCAGGATGACATGTAACCCAGTGCTTGCAGAATTTTCCTTGATGTGATGTTTTTTTTTTCTGAGCTCTAGCTGGGAGAAGTAATTTGGCAGAAAGCATTGTTTTTCTGGTGAGAAGAAGACAGTTTAAGAGGCTGTACCCAGGAGTGCGCCCAAGAAGGTGATCTGCCTGGAGGGGTTCAGATTTTATTTTTATCCTGTTGATAATGAACCCTAGAGAGGTTAGGGGTGTTTGTACAAAGAGCAGGTCCTGTAGTAACCTTTTTTGTTGTCTGCCTGGATTAGGCAGTCGTCCAGATGAGGGTAAATCTAGATGTTTTGCTGTCTGCAGAAGGCAAACACCGGGGCCAGCCATTCTGTGAAAACCGTGGGAGCAGTAGATAAGTGAAAGGGTAGTGCAGGGAACTAAAAAGTGTTGTGTACCTGCTCTGAAGCGTAGGTATTTGTTGCAAGACTCCCTTATGGGTATATGAAGGTAGGCATCATTTACGTCTGGGGTGGCTAGCCATGCATTTTTTCCCAGCATTGGTAAAAGTTTTTGAAGAGTTAGCATTTTGAATTTTGGGACCTCTAGGAAGGTGTTTAGAGTGGACAGGTCAAGGATGGGTCGTCAAGTGCCTTCTTTTCTTGGCACTAGGAACAGTCTGGAGTAAAAACGTTTTCCTGCTTGCTCCTGTGGCACAGGCTCCACTGCCCCTTGAGCATGGAATATGTGCACTTGTTTTAATGCTTCTGCCCACTGAATTGGAGGTAGATTTTGGTAACCTGTTGAAGTTGGGACTTCTTGGAAGGTAAATTTGTAATCCTGAAAAATGATTTTTAATACCCATTGGTCCTTTGTTACAGACAGCCAATTTTGTTTGTAAAGGGATAGCCTTCCTCCTAACCTCTGATGGGACGGAGAGTAAAAGTCATTGCTTGTTCTTAGAGTAGGGAATGGACTTAGAACTCCCTGCTGTAGGAAGTGGTGGAGGGCCACTGCTTAGCTCTTCTCTGGCCTTGGTTTTGTGGTCTGACTGGGCTGTTGCTGCGAGGCCTCCCTCGAACCAGTCTATTGGGGGCTGGGAAAGACCAGTACATAGAGGGAAAGTTTCTGCCGAATCTGGGAGGTTGAACTTCGAGGAAGTCTTTTACTGACTGCATAGATTTAGCTTTGTACTCCATCTTTTTGATGACCTCCTCTGCTTTTGATCCAAACAGGCAGTCTTTATCCAGGGGGGCATTAAGTAGTTTTGATTTTACATGATCAGGCAGTGGCTGTTTTTAGCCATGCATGCCTCCTAATGACTGAACCTGCCACAGCGGCCCTACTTGAGGCTTCTAGGGCATTGAATCCGCAGTGCAGGGAGTGTTTAGCTACTTGAGAAGTAGAGTGCAGAAGATCAGCTAACCCTTTGGAAGTATTAGTGTCAGGTAAAGTTGAAATTTTTTGTTTCATAAGTTCCAAGGTGTGCTGTTGATATTTTAGCATATGGAACTGGGAGCTAAGAGCTCTAACAGCTAAGGTTGTGGAGGTGTACACTTTCTTACCCAATCTGTCTAGAGAAAAATAATAATCCAGGGGTTCAACAACCACTACAACAAGAAAAACAAAAAGTCCCCAGGAATAGCCACGGACCACCAAGTTCCTTTGTATAACACAGCTTTAATGTAGCAATAAAAACACAAATAGTGCCAAATCCTGGTTAAGCGCTTTCACGTATCTCCATACGCTTCATCAGAACAAATATAAAATCTTAATGGCACAGTTAAATACTAAAAAACCCGCCAAAACCATACACTAATTGATTAATTATACAACATTATTTAAAGGGAAAACTGTACAATTCAAACAATTAGGTTCTGAATGTGTGCAAATGAAATAAATAGATAGATGCTCGTCCAGCATGAAAATACTAAAAACAAACTGTAGTAATTCTAAAAATATGTACATTTGATACCAGTTAACATATAAATATATTATTTTTAAATAAATAAATTAATAAATAAATGAATAAATAAGAACTTTGAGGGTGAAAAATATTGTAAGTACACACTCAAACAACTGTACATGAAATTAAGCTAAAATCCAATATTAAAAACTTTTTAATATTTGACAAGTGGTTTGGTCGAAATCATTTCATTCAAACCAGGAAAACATGCTGCATTCAATTTGAGTTGCCATTTTATCTCTCTTTCCCCCACAATTTTCTTGATATCACCACCTCTGGGGTTCAAATTGACCTTTTCAAGAATAGCAAAATGAAAGGTGTGACTTATGTCATAAGCAAGTATGTGACGAGAGAGGGCATTATTTTCATCCTTCTTCCTAATACAATACTGGTGGTCGTATATTCTATTCTTGAACTGTCTGTCGGTCTTCCCGACATAAAAACAAGCACATGTGTCACACATAGCTAGATATATCACATGACTTGACAGACAGTTCCCATTCACAAACCACACAGTATTCCTATTGACATTTCTTAACGTACACTTGGCACCCTCAAAAATGTAAGGACATTGTGAACAACATCCACATTTTTGGGTGCCCTTGTTAGAACCAAACTTTCTAAAATTCTGTCTGTTGGATTTGAACTCAATAATCTTTTTCATATTACATCCAGTTTTATGAACAAAAGTAGGCTTGTCATTAATATATTCCTTAATACCCTCATCACTAGAAATGATGTTCCAATTTCTTCTAATTATGTCTTTCACTTTGTCAACATGCTGTCCATATCTTAAAACACATGATTTTGAGTGTTGTAAATTTGACTCATTGTTGTGAGTGTTTTTCAGAAAATGCAAATTGTTACCTTTACCCAATAGTGGTAAATATTTTTTACCCCATTCTTGTATTACATATCCAGTCACGTCACTAATTAGGTGGGCAGGATAACCTCTTTTCAAAAATAAACCACCTATGTATTCAATTTCTTGCCTCATCTTTGTCTCAGTAGAGGTCATTCTAGCAGCTCGGATGCACTGCCCTTTTAATATATTACGTTTTAGACTGTAGGGGTGTGTGCTTCCGAAATCTAGGTAACCATTGCTGAATGTTTCTTTTCTATAAATCTGTGACTGAAAAGTAACACCGTCATTGAATATGTAGACATCCAAATAATTAATACCTCTTACATTACTTTGATATACAAATTTCAAATAAGTGGTAGTGTCATTAATATATTCTATAAAACTTTGTAACTGTGTATCATCCCCCTTCCACAAAATGAATAAATCATCCAGGTATCGTACGTAGCATCCAATCCATTGCATCCAGTCCGAACTAAGAACAAATTCTTCTTCCCAGTCCAATAAGACCAGATTAGCATAAATGGGGGCACAGGAAGCCCCCATTGCTACCCCTGAGGTCTGTCGATAGTATTCGCCTTCGTAGTAGATGAAATTATTATCAAGTACTATTTCGATGAATTCAGTCAAAAGTTGAATTTTGTCCCAACAGTAGCCACTGTGTTTTGATAAACAGTTGGTAAATCTCTCAATTCCCTCGTTTCTTGGTATACACGAAAAAAGGTCTTTAATGTCCACAGTGACAAAAACCATGTTAGTGCTCCACAGCTCTTGATTGAAAATACCCAAAAATTCCCAAGAGTCTTTCATAATGTGGTTGATATTGGCTGGGATATGTTTTAGCCAATTGTCTACCACTCTACCAAAGGGAAAGGTCTTGCTGTGACTACCCGAAATAATAGGTCTAAAAGGGGGGTTCTCTGTGTCTTTATGCACTTTGGGTATTCCAAAAATAGTGGCTAACTGCGGAAAATCAACTTTTAAAAATTTATAAGTATCTTCATCTATTCTCCCGTCCAGCAAAAACTCTTCGAGATATAAATCAATTCTGTGGTGGGCGATGTTCACTTGATTAAGAGATGATTCTTCATATTGTTCTACATTGTTGAGAATATCAAAAATTTTTTCTGTGTAAGTATTTTGATCATACAAAACAATCCCTCCACCCTTGTCAGCAGACATTATCCTAATATTGTTATCACACAAACTGTCAATAGTCTTTTCTACCTCACTGTTGTTAGTTCCTGAAATTCTGTCTCCTTTTACTGTGTTAAGAAGGGCATATACTTCTTTACTAACAACGTTTTCAAAAGATGTTAGTGTGTGATGCAGTGGTGGGGTAAAGGTACTTCTTTTTTTGAGGGAATTGTTGTTCCTGGAAATGGTGGTACTATCACGAAAAAATACACCTAAATTGAGTTTCCTCAAGAACAACTTGATTTCAACAAGGGTATCCACCAAATCAAAACGTTGGTTGGGAATGAATTTCATACCCTTAGAAAACAAGGAAATGTGTTCTCTAGTGATAGGTAAGAAGGTGTAATTGAACAACTTAAAATCTTCTACTACGTTAACTATGTTGTTAGATAACGTGTCTGTTGCCAAGGGATCAGTACCACTACATGCATTGTTGACATCTACTGGTAATTCCAATATTTCCTGCCTCTCTGATTCATGTCTACTTCGTTCCATCTGTTGTATCTGTTGTACCCCCTCCCCCCTGTGAATAAAAAATCTTCACCTTCAGGTAAATTATTCTTGTAAACACTATCCCTCCCGTGGTGAATGTAATTGCCACTATTTTTATTAAAACCGTCCTTATACCATTTGTAAGCATTTCCATTTTCATACTGTTTCAAGTCTCTAAGAAATTTCTTAGATTTTCTGTCAAAACTTCTTTTCCCATTCTTTTCAGCGTATTCAAATTGTTTAAAAAACAGTTTATCCCACTGGGGAAACACTAAATCATTGGTAATTGTTGCACTCAACTCTTCTACCTCTTTTAATAAACCACTGAGTTTGTGGTCATTGCAATTTAAAATAAATTCCATAAACTGTTTCCCAAAATTGTCAAAAAGCTTATTACATTTATTTATATTGACATCATTCAAATCAACCCCAATGGGTTGTTTGAAAAATCTGAGACCCATCGGAACTATGTTACTATCTAAACATTTCCTTAAATACATATTATCAACTTGCAAGTTCTTGATTTTCGTAAGCTTATTGCCAAAAGCAAATATCGTTTGTTTCAGAGTCGAGTTAGTCAACCCTTGGTTTACATTCCCTTCTTTCACTCTACATTCAGAACCAAACTCATACGGCACATTCAAGAATTTATCAAAATTGTCCTTAAAATTAGCAGTAACCCCAGAACAAGGATTACAATTGGGTTTAGGAACAGTACCTTTGATGTTTTTAAGTGTATCACAGTGAGCCAAGTCCAAAATGGAATATGTTATTTTCGGTGGTGCACGTTTCGGTTTAGCACCCGAAATTAGATATACCTCTTCCGGATTATTGCCGGATTCATGCGAAAAGTTAAACTCCCATGTTTGTCCGTTCTGTTGGTTGAACGACCTAGAATAGAATTAGCAGACAAGGCAGTTCTCTGTCCGTTTGGTATCTCATCCAAACTGCCGTGGTCCGATAGTGAACGTGGTGATGTCAGTCGCGTAGGTGACGTCAACTGCTGCCCAAACCCTTTAGATGTACAATTTGTTGAAATAGTTGGCGGAGTCAAAAGTTCCAATAAACGGGTGATTTCACCCTTGAGAATAGCAACTTCAGAATGCACTTTGTCTAGTTCTTCTCTCCATCCTGGAGAGAAGTTGGCTGAAGTCTCATCGATGGAATCCATGGCAGTGAAACAACCAATAAAAATAATAATCCAGGGGTTCAACAACCACTACAAGAAAAACAAAAAGTCCCCAGGAATAGCCACGGACCACCAAGTTCCTTTGTATAACACAGCTTTAATGTAGCAATAAAAACACAAATAGTGCCAAATCCTGGTTAAGCGCTTTCACGTATCTCCATACGCTTCATCAGAACAAATATAAAATCTTAATGGCACAGTTAAATACTAAAAAACCTGCCAAAACCATACACTAATTGATTAATTATACAACATTATTTAAAGGGAAAACTGTACAATTCAAACAATTAGGTTCTGAATGTGTGCAAATGAAATAAATAGATAGATGCTCGTCCAGCATGAAAATACTAAAAACAAACTGTAGTAATTCTAAAAATATGTACATTTGATACCAGTTAACATATAAATATATTATTTTTAAATAAATAAATGAATAAATAAGAACTTTGAGGGTGAAAAATATTGTAAGTACACACTCAAACAACTGTACATGAAATTAAGCTAAAATCCAATATTAAAAACTTTTTAATATTTGACAAGTGGTTTGGTCGAAATCATTTCATTCAAACCAGGAAAACATGCTGCATTCAATTTGAGTTGCCATTTTATCTCTCTTTCCCCCACAATTTTCTTGATATCACCACCTCTGGGGTTCAAATTGACCTTTTCAAGAATAGCAAAATGAAAGGTGTGACTTATGTCATAAGCAAGTATGTGACGAGAGAGGGCATTATTTTCATCCTTCTTCCTAATACAATACTGGTGGTCGTATATTCTATTCTTGAACTGTCTGTCGGTCTTCCCGACATAAAAACAAGCACATGTGTCACACATAGCTAGATATATCACATGACTTGACAGACAGTTCCCATTCACAAAACACAGTATTCCTATTGACATTTCTTAACGTACACTTGGCACCCTCAAAAATGTAAGGACATTGTGAACAACATCCACATTTTTGGGTGCCCTTGTTAAAACCAAACTTTCTAAAATTCTGTCTGTTGCATTTTTTGAAAAACACTCACAACAATGAGTCAAATTTACAACACTCAAAATCATGTGTTTTAAGATATGGACAGCATGTTGACAAAGTGAAAGACATAATTAGAAGAAATTGGAACATCATTTCTAGTGATGAGGGTATTAAGGAATATATTAATGACAAGCCTACTTTTGTTCATAAAACTGGATGTAATATGAAAAAGATTACTGAGTTCAAATCCAACAGACAGAATTTTAGAAAGTTTGGTTCTAACAAGGGCACCCAAAAATGTGGATGTTGTTCACAATGTCCTTACATTTTTGAGGGTGCCAAGTGTCGTTAAGAAATGTCAATAGGAATACTGTGTGGTTTGTGAATGGGAACTGTCTGTCAAGTCATGTGATATATCTAGCTATGTGTGACACATGTGTTGTTTTATGTCGGAAGACCGACAGACAGTTCAAGAATAGAATATACGACCACCAGTACTGTATTAGGAAGAAGGATGAAAATAATGCCCTCTCACACATACTTGCTTATGACACAAGTCACACCTTTCATTTTGCTATTCTTGAAAAGGTCAATTTGAACCCCAGAGGTGGTGATATCAAGAAAATTGTGGGGAAAGAGATAAAATGGCAACTCAAATTGAATGCAGCATGTTTTCCTGGTTTGAATGAAATGATTTCGATTAAACCACTTGTCAAATATTAAAAAGTTTTAATATTGATTTTAGCTTAATTTCATGTACAGTTGTTTGAGTGTGTACAATATTTTTCACCCTCAAAGTTCTTATTTATTCATTTATTTATTAATTTATTTATTTAAAAACAATATATTTATATGTTAACTGGTATCAAATGTACATATTTTTAGAATTACTACAGTTTGTTTTAGTATTTTCATGCTGGACGGCATCTATCTATTTATTTCATTTTCATACATTCAGAACCCAAATGTTTGAATTGTACAGTTTCCCTTTAAATAATGTTGTATAATTAATTAATTAGTGTATGGTTTTGGCGGGTTTTTTAGTATTTAACTGTGCCATTAAGATTTTATATTTGTTCTGATGAAGCGTATGGAGATACGTGAAAGCGCTTAACCAGGATTTGGCACTATTTGTGTTTTTATTGCTACATTAAAGCTGTGTTATACAAAGGAACTTGGTGGTCCGTGGCTATTCCTGGGGACTTTTTGTTTTTCTTGTTGTAGCAATCTGTCTAGAGCTCGAAGAGTCCTTGTCAGAGGGAATTGGGTTTTTTGATGAGATAGCCTTGGCCCCTGTGTGATGACCTCTGTGTCTGCTGCAGGGTTTTTAAACAAGTACTTATGTGAATCAGGCACCCTGTAGTACCAGTCAGGTCTTCTAGTAGCCGGGTGTAGGGTGTCAGGGGTGAGGCTAGATTCAATGAAAACATCATCCACCACATCCAGAATAGGACGGATGGCCAAGAGTCTGTGCTGAGGAAGATCTAGAAACTCTCTTAGGTTTTTCGTAGGCTGAGGGTAATCTTGGGTTTCCCACTGGAAATGGTCTCAGAGTGTGCAGGGTTTCCCCAAATGAAAGATCCTTGGGGGGGGGGGGGGCAGAAGGAATGGATTCCTCTGCATCAGAATTCTCAAAGGAGGTGACAGGTTGTTGTTCCTCATCTGAATCAAGGTAGTCTGAAAGTTCAGAATCCGGCTCTGTGTGAACTTCAGAGGAAGCATCCCTCTTTCTTTTAGGAGTGGTATGGCTACCCCTGATGAAAGTGATGAAGTCCTCCGCCATTTTAAGTAACTGTGTCTGAGGCAGTGGAGGAGGAATAAGAGCGCCTAGAGACCATTTTCTTTGTGGTCGTCTTGCTTTTAGACCTTGGTAAATCCATTTGTCATTGGAATGCGGTAGATGGAGGTGAAGATGTAGGTTTTTGCCTTGAATCGGGTGTGCGAAGAACCTCCTTGGAAGCCGGTGCCTGCGTAGCAGCTCCGGACCCAACCGAAGCGGAGACAACCAAGGGATCGGATGATGAAGCATTCCCCGGTGGCATACCGGACTCCGAAAGGGTCTCGGTAAAGGCCTGAGAAGGAAATGAGTCGGGCATCAGGGGCTGAGAATGCACCTCACTGAATTCCTGAGAACTGACAACTTGCTTCTGGGAATGGTTGTCTGAAGGCTTAAGTTTGTGTGGTCTGTCCCTTTCTTTATCTTTTCGTTTTTTGGGAATATCCACAGACTGCTGACCAACGGATGCCATTTTGTAATGCGAGGAGCTATTATGGAAATGCCTGGCTACAAAATCAGCTGTATGGCGAATAGTCCTAGAATTGAAAAGTGCGCAGAACCAACAACAGGGGACGTCATGATCTGGGCCTAGACAAGTAACGCACAAAGTATGGAAGTCTCGGTGTGGTATTTGTTTTCCACAGTGGAGACAATTATTGACTTTTTCGGACATTGGTTAGTGTAAGAAAAAGGTCCCCAACGGGGTACTTAGCTTTAGTTTTTTTTTCTGATTCAACTTCCACTCTGGCAACTACCAACCGGCACACACGCAAGCTGCTTTTGCTTTGGGCTCCACGGCAAGAAAGACTGAGGTAATGTCGTCGGCCGCTCTCCTTTATACCACTGACGACCTGACGTCAGTCCAGAGGTGACAGCAGCCGGCACAGGAGAAAAGCTCGACTCTGGTATTTGGGCCGACCGAGGGCTACCCCAGCAGGGATAACCCACAAGTGATGACTGCAACAGTGAAACACGAAGAACATCAGACCTTTAGGAAGGAGTGGTTGGGAATAGGGAGATGTAGATTAGGTTGGATCAGTGCAAGAACAGGTCCAAGAATTAAATAGTCTTTTACATTTCTTTAAACAATTTAAGTTAGGGATTGATCTTACAGATAGCTGCAGTTTCTTCCATGCATTGGCTACTGTGCAATTATAGAGCAGCTTGCCAATGTTTTTATTGGGTTTGTAGATCTGCAGGAGTTAGTCTGAGCTACAGAGTGTACAGTTAGGTGTGTAGGAGGTGATGAGTGTTGAGACAGCAGGACAGGAGTGGGGTTGGTTTAAGATGGGAGTGAGTCAGGTGTAGTTGAGGCAGTAAGAGTTGTTAGTGTAGTTCTAACCACTGTAGGCTTTTTTAGAGATAGGCAGTGGTATGAGCAGTAGGGTAGATTAGTGGCAAATCTAGCAATTTTACTGCAAGTGTGTTCAAGTTTAGTCAAGAGATTTGTTTGAAGGTTTGTAAGAACTGGGGCAGCATATAGAACTGTGGGGGTAGATAGGCATGAGCTAGTGCGAGTTTAAATTAATTTGAGAGGAATTTGTTTCTAAAAAGTAGGCCCAGCTTTTGAGGAGTTTTTTGATGCAGTTTGGATGTGCAGATCGAATTTAAGTTGATTGTCAGTAATGACCCCTAGTAGTTTAGTGTGGGGTTCCACCCTTGATAGATGTATTACTAAGGAAGAAGACAGAAAAAGGTAGAGTTGAGGTGTTGGAGAGCTTAAGGAAGGAAAAGGAGGAGATTAGTTTTGCTTGAGTTGAATACGAGTTGGTTGGATGTTAGCCATTTTTCGTGAGCAGAGAATCTTGGGTAAGGGAGAGTAGGTGGGGAAATTGTCAGTGGTGGAAATTATTGTAGAGTCATCGGCGTATTGTATTAAAGAGGAGTGAGGATAGGAGAGATAGAGGTTGTTAGTGAAAATGTTAAATAGAACGGGTCCAAGGATGGAGCCTTGTGGAACTCCAGTTTGGACTGGGAGGAAATGAGAGAATGCAGAGAGCCATCTTACGGAGTGCAGTCTGTTGGAGATGAAGCTACTGAACCAGGCAATAGCAGAGTTGGAGTAATAAGGCTAGACAGTTTGGAATGAAGTACATTATGGAAGACAGTGTCAAAGGCCTTAGAGAGGTCAAGGTATAGGCATGAGACTAATTTATTGTGTAAAAGATATCAGTGCTGTGATTGGGGCGAAAGCCACGTTGTGTAGAGGTGAGGAGATTTGCAGGTGAGCAAGGGAGCTGTTTATGGATGCATTTTTCAAGAATCTTTGATAGGGGAGCTAGAATAGTTATATGTCTGAAATTAGAGGGGTCGGTAGAGTTTCCTCTTTTGTGGTGGGGAATAACATAGAATTTCTTCCAGATATCAGGAACCATGTTCTTTTGGAATGAGTTATTGATTAGTGTGGAAATAGGAAATGTGACAGCTTTTGCTGCTAGTTTAAGGATAAGAGATGGTAAGTTATCAGTGGAAGGGTAGCATGTTTTAAATTTGCTAAGAAGTGATCTGATATAAGCAGGAGAAACAGGCTTAATGGAAAAGGAGGATGTGAGGGAGGAAGGGGCGAAGAAATAGAGGGGTAAGTACTTGTTTTTAGTTAATTTCTGAATGGAGTCAATAAAGGAGTTTAAAATTGTAGCAGTGTGCAAGGCAGAGCTATTAGGGGAGGGATTTGGTGTAGAGGGCTTACCTGGGTGTAACGGCTAGTTGACAGTATTACAGAAATTTTGGGGGTTAGAATGGGGTTTTCTTGTGGCATGAGATAAAAGTTTTTTTTTTGTATCGGTTGATTTGTTTTTTAGTTAGATTACGTAGTTCTCTGTAGCACTGAAAATTGGAGGGTTTTTTTTGCCAGTTTTTCCAAGTGTTATCCTGTTTGTGCATGAGGGAGTGAGTGTCTCGAGTTATTCAGGGAGCAAAGTTGGATTTAATTCTAATTTCCTAGTGTGGGCCAGGGAGTTTAGGGTGTTAAGAAAAATACTACTGAATTTTAGAACAGCTTCTTTTAGGGAGAGATCATGAAGGAAGGACCAGTTAATAGAGGTAAGTATCTAATTAAAGGTGTAGGGTTGAAATTAGAAAGTTTGCGTCAATCTTTGTAATGTTGTGATTTGAGCAAATGGGGGTGGTGTCTATGGATAAAGGTAGGGAGGGGTCACTTGGGAATCAGAATAAGTCGAGGGATGTGGTATAGGTGGGGGTTGGAGGCAAGGATCCAGTCTACTGTACTGGTGTTAGAAAGTTTGTTAAGGAAAGCTGGGGTAGTAAGTTGGGAGATACCATAATGATTAATGCTGTCATATGGAGAGACAGAGAGGATAGATCATTCCAATCAATGTTGATGTCGCCAAGTGTAATAGTTTCATAGGAGACAGTTTGTGAGATCCAGGAAAAAAAAATTTAAGGAAAGACATTTTTTTTTTCCTGGGGGTATATAGATGGTGGCGATGGCAAGCTTTTCGTGATTGTTCAGTTTGCAGTTTACTATTAGGGCTTCTGCTGGGTGAAAATTTGGTGGAGAGAAAGACAGTGGGTAGATGGTGAGTTGATACAAGTACAGAACAGCTACACCTCCCCCCTTTTTAGGAGTCTGTCCTGGTGAATGATATTGTAGAGAAGGGGTACAAGTTCTCTGTCAGGTATAAGGGGTTTTAGTCAAGTTTCAGAGATGGTGAGGATATCAGGGGTGTGGCAAGATATCTAGGAGTGAAGTTCACTGGCTTTTTTTAAGAATACTTTGAATGCTAAGAGAGAATACAGTTAAGTTTCTAGTAGACATGGAGGTGTTAGTCTGAGAGAAGAAGGGCGGAGGGGAGATGGCAAGGGGTATGGGATGGGCAGGGAGAGAGGAGCTGGAGGTATGTCCAGGATTGGGGTGTATATCTCCGGACAGTAGCAAGTTTTGTACTGGGAGTTTTGAACATGAATAGTTTAGTATAAAAAAAAGAAGTATTTTGGCTTAATTTTAGGAGACAGTGAGGGCAGAAGGAAAATCTTTATTTTATGAAGGAAGGTGACATTGTAAGAGAATAGCGCTAGAGCAACAGAATGTATGAGTAGGTGAGAGGTGATTAAGTGGGTAGCTGAGTGTAGGGACATGATTTATGTATGTTAGGCTGTAATGCTAGGAGGTAGAGATTGGCAGGAAAAGTACAGCTGCAGTTAGAAGAAGGTGCATCATTTTGTAAGAGGGTAAAAAGTGAGAAGGTGAATTGATTTGGAGGTAGTGCAATTAGAATGGGATGGTAGATATTTTTGTGGAAAGCAGAATTGAAATTAATAGTGTAGAGAGTAGGAAGGTAGGGTTAGTTCAATCTGAAAGAAGTGGTTCTTTTGTCAGCAGAAAGACAGGGCTGATAGGAGGGTTTGGGAAGAAATAGGGAGTGGCAGGAGGGTGTAGTTTGGATGGCTAGAGTAGGGGAGCGGCAGGAGGGTGTAGTTTGGATGGCTAGAGTAGGGGAGCGGCAGGAGGGTGTAGTTTGGATGGCTAGAGTAGGGGAGCGAAGTGAGGCAGTGCGTAACTTAGACAAATGGAGCTGGGCTACACTGACCTCGGCCATTTCAGACAAAAAAAAAAAAAAATCAGTGAGTGAGTTCAGGTAGGAGCAGAAGTGTATTCCATTTTTTATCTTTTATAATATTCAATATCTCAAATACAGTTAGTGTCGACTTTGATTTCCATTTTCTAGTAATTGCTTTTTTGGCATCCAACAAAATTAAACTTAAGGCTTTACTACGCTTAAGAAATTCAGATCCTGCATCCCAACTCAAAATAATAATTTCCTTACTTACAGCCATTTGCTCACCCAATATTTCTGATACAGTACACTGAATGGAGGAATTTTTAAAATCTGCCAACTCATTACACTTCCAAAACATATGTTCCCAGTTACCTCTTGCTTCTCATCTCACAGCAAACATTTCCTATCTATCTGAGGAAAATTTATTTGAAGTCTGCTTGGAGTAAAAAAAAAAAAAAAAAAAAACCCTAAGCAAGCACTTCCAAGCAAAGATCCCAAGCTGTCTGGATTTGGTTGCACACTTGGAAGCCATATATATGTCTTCCCACAGTTTTCTTGCAAATTGCTTTTCCAGTTCTCTTTTCTAACCTCCACTGATTCTTATAGTTACCATGCGATATTTTATATGCCATACTAATTTTTCACAGCTGCTTTTATTCTAGACTCAAGTATAAACTCTGCCAGAACAGTTTTTTCCTTTCATTTAAAATTCCCCTGTCCCTTTCTCTGCCAGTACACGGAGATCAAGCCCTGGAAGAGAAGGCAGTTTTCTAGCCTGCGATCCAAATGTCTCCTTGGCTTCACCCCACTCTATTACTTTTAATGCTGGAGTTATTTGCTCCCAATATCTTGGTTCCTTTGTTAAGTTTCTTCAGCAAATTCCAGCCTGCCTGTTCAATTAACAAATTCTGCTGTGGGACACCTGTCTACTTGCTATTTTTGCTTCTATAAAATTAATACAGTATGTTCCTACTTGCAGTTATACCTACTGGCAAAACCTCCTTTCTCCATTCTCATACTGGCTTAGTTCTTAGAATACTTTCTGCTACTTTATGAATAGAATATTGTGTGGTGGTTATTCTTTTTAAGGATCTGCATCCAAAATCTCTCTCTCTCTCTCTCTCTCTCTCTCTCTCTACTTCCCCTTGCTTCATCATCATTCCGTTCTACTTTTAATTATAACCTTCCGCTTGAGTTATGTATATGAGCCTTTAACTGTGTAGCTCTAAAATATCCCTTTAAATCAGGTAAACCTAAACCAAATTATTGTATCAGAAGGATTAACTTATCCCACTTAACTCTCGTCAGCTTTCCCTCCTAGATAAATTCATCCAATTCTTTATTATTGTCCACACCTTGTCCTCAAGTTGACACAAGTAAGGCTGACCCATTTAGAAGGCTAAAGGGACTAAAACATTTTCACTGCTTGCATCTTACTATCCATATCCATAAATAAGAGCTTCCGATTTCTCAATTTTTTATTGTCTTTTGTTTAGTATCTTCTCATACCTCCCTAGTTGCCATAACAAAAACCTTTTAAATCCATACTCCTAAATGCTTCATCTTATACTGAACCAATTCATGTGTGGGCAGAATATATGGCTATAGCTTTATTTTATTTTCACTAATTTTACACCCTGAAAACGCCTCAAATGTTCCACAACACTGATACATCCTTTTCTGGATTTATCAGGTACAGAATAATACCATCTGCAGATACAGCCAATTTTCCTGATTACACTACCAATTATATCTTTGTATTTCTGGGTCCATTTTTTTTGCCAATGGTTTTAAATATAAAGCAAATAAAAGGTAAAGCAAGCACCCTTGCCTGGTTCCTATGTCAAAAACAGCTCATCTGAGAGGAACACTTCCACTTTAATTCTTGCCTCCAGTCCTTTACATATCCTTCTAATTAACCTTATTGTTATATCAGGGAATGCAAATTCTTCCAATGTCCTACTCATAAAATCCCAGCTTACTCTGTCAAATGTCCTCGCTGCATCAAGACTCGCCAAGAAGACTGCTTCTCCTCTGGATCATCACTGTTGTTAAATATTTGCCACCCCTCCACAAAACCACACTAATTCACAGCTATCAATTAAGACCCAAGACCTTTACCATTCTTTTAGTCAGTAGTGACATAACAGTTTACAACTGTGGTTTAAAATTTAAATGGGTCTATATGAAGCTGGGTCTGAAGGGTCTTTGCCATCTTTAGGTAACACAGCCACCACAGCTTTCTTCCAAGATGTTGGTGCTTCCTCCTCTTTTAAAATATTATTCAGTAAAATCTTCCAGATCTTTCTCACTTTCTTCCCTTTTAATTGTCAAACTTCCACAGGAATACCATCTATTCCTGCAGCCTTTCCTCAAGACTGATTTATACATCACTGTTTTTCATCTCATCACCCATCTTAACTATAGTTGCTGAGCCTCGGCTACTTCTAACCTTGGCATAATTTAGTCTTAAATAAATATTTCCAGTTGTACTCTTTCTTGACGTCCACATTTCTCTGCTTAACACAAATTTACATAAAAAAAATCTGCAATACTTTGACCATTTTCAACCCCTCAAAGTAATTTCTGTTACTTCTTAACCATATCTCTCTTTTATTTCTACCTTATTTTTAAACTCTATTTTCATTTTATCCCAGTCACTAGCTACAACTTCTGAAGATAATTCTATCTTCCCCAGTGACTGCCAACTAATTTCCACTACCCATTCCTTAAATTCCTCTCGTTAAGAGGGAAAGCACCAGTGTCTTACTTTTACTTCATTAGCCGGCATTTTTTTTTTGTCTTAGTTTTTACTGGTGACATGATCAGAAACAGTTACTGGATGTGTGTTGAAGTACTCAACTAAATGCACATGTTCCCGTGAAATACAATTTCTATCTAGTCTAGCCCAATTGGGGATTAATATGCAAATTCTGTCCAAGTCCCTACTACTGAATATATCTTCCATAAATTTCTTCAGAAAATCTACCCACTTTTTTATATATTGCTCCTTTAGGTCCCACTGATACAGCCTCACTAATACAAATCAAATTCCAGTCCCCTCCTGTAAATAACATTCCCTGCTGAATGATGATTATTTCTCCCAAATTTTCATAAGCTTAATAACAGCAGTTTTCAGTGAAATATACACACAAGTCATTGTAATCCTCCTCCCTTGCATATAGCCTCTCACTACCATAAATCTAGCATTTTTGTCTGTTTCTTCATCTATCACTATTGGAGCCCCTCCAGCAATTAGTACAACTACTCCCCTTTTCATCAGTCCCTGACATTCTCCTGAATATCCATTCTGAAATCCTGTCTCTGTCAAATTTACATACTCATTTCTTTCCAAATTAGTCTCTTACAGTATTGCTATTTACACTCTGCATTCCTTAAAATAATTCAGCACTCTATCTATCCCTGTAAGGCCATTCATGTTCCAGGATAATATGGACAGCATAGCCACAACGATAAAAAAATATACTGTTCCCACCTATAATTGACATTTTTTTGAATGTGTGTTTCCAACTTTTGTTTTACATGGATATACTAATGTCTGGCAGGCTGATCTTATGTACAGATGTTTCTTCTCCTCTCCATTTGAACGTATGTAACATTTTTTAAGACCTTTTGTTTTAATGAAAGCCCTCAAACAATCATAAAATAAATAAACATAGAACATCCCCATCCCCTATTACCTTGGAACAAATTTAAGTAAACCTTTAAAACATAAAGTTTAACTTAACAGAAGAGGACAATTGCTCCAAATTGATGTTGGCACCTACAGGTATTATCTAACCTTAAATTAAGGTTACCCATGCTAAAGCACAAGCTACAGCCTGTGCTCCCATTTACACTGATTGCTGTCTGTTCTTTTCTGGTCTCCTTTCCCCTCCCAGATATGAAAAACAGCTTGTATGCTTTCAGAAAGTATCAACTTTTAAGCACTAATAAAAAGTGCACTAGTTATCTTTAAATAATACTAAATTGTACATTCTTCTATTAGCTGCATTAACATATTAAGGCCACTAGGGATTTTCTTTCTTATACACTTCCTTAATTTCAAACTTAATTTTTTCAGTTAATTGCTTGCCATTGTACCTTGGAATTTGCATTTCCCTCAGCAAGGAATACTCAATTCTCAAAATTAACTGCCTGCACCTGCAGACAGCTTGTCTCCATGGAAACATACTCAACAATGACTCTAAATTTCACTCAGTAAAGAATGCACAACTAACTACAGTGGCAGACATTTGGACTCCAGTGAACATTTGTCAGTGGAAAACAAGCTAATATCATTGCAGTCATAAGAAGCTTGACATTTTCATTGCTTTCATCATTTCGTCTTATTTTTAAAGCCTATGTGCTTACAAAAACACCTGTTTACAACTCATATAATAAGTGCACTTTTATACCCCACCCCCATCCCAGCAGCACAAGATCAGAGCATATGAACATTAAACTAGCTTTTGTCCAGCCTTTTTTTCTTTTTAAGACTGCACAGCCTATACTTCTTACAACTAAAACTAACTTGTTTACCTTAACATATTTAATAAAGTTACTGAAAAGACTCCCCTATATTAAAATGCCCCTGACTACACAATACACAGAATTGGTTTACTGTATATAACATGCAATTTATATCATGAAATGTTTTATACCAATACTAATAATTATTTTACGTAGTTTCCCCCTTTTACTGTCCTTCTAAACATTAATGATATAAAGTGGGGTATATGCTTTACAGTCCACCTACACGTTTAACAAAGTCATCAAACGTCCAGTGTTTTTCAGCCACTTTTTCTTGCAAAACCGTATTTCATAAATGTGAAAAGATGCTTTATAGTCTTCTATTTATTCACGTATTTCAGAAATGGTCTTCTTCCTTTTTATTTCCTCATTAGCCTGTTCTGTGTCAAAAAATGACATTGATCCTCCAGGAAAAAAACACATTAAAGACAGCTGGATACAGCAACTTGAATCTCACACCTACCTGTAATCATTCCCTGAATACTGTGATAACTGTGCTTCTCTTCTGCCTAGTGTACAGTGAATAATCATTTTCTACAAACACCCTGCTGTTTCCAATTTTTAATACTAAGCCTTTCTGCCACAATTATGTCAGGATCAACTCATTCTGTTAGTATGACTGCATTTTTGCTAATACAGGTTTGGCTGCTTTCTCATGCTCAAGTTTGGAGCATACACTCAGTGTGCCCTTTCAATTAACAAATTCTGCTGTGGAACACCAGTCTACTTGCTATTTGTGCTTCTATAAAATTAATACAGTATGTTCCTTCCAGTTTCTTTGGTAAAGTGGAAAATCTCGGGTTTTCTCTGTGTGCTCTGTCCTCCAATTCTATTTTTTGAACAGTCATTCTTAAGAAACCTTGTATTCAGACAGCTTTTCCTTTATGTCACCCTCTGATTTTTGCAGCTTATTGATTCATATGAATGGCTAGTTAAAGCTTCTATTTTTTCCAGCCTTTTGTTGTTTAACATAATGTTTTCCTTCAATGTTTCTTTTATTTTAATCAGCACGGAGTACATCTGTTTTATTTTTTCCTCTAAATTACTAGAAGCCATCTCTTGAACCAAAGCTGAAGCTTGAACTGTTGTTTGCTTAACAGCTGCAGTGTGTTTTCTCTCTACTTTTTCTGGTTGATTTTTTTTTCAGGTTTTCCAAATTTCTTTTTTGCTGGCATCCAATCAATGTATTTACTAGCCAATAAATTAACTTTACCCCCCCAAAAAAAAGCATTTTCAATGGCACTCCATTTTCTCAGTTTATGTTTTTGCACTGGGAGAGTTAAAGTTACGTGGATGTCTATGGATGTCATAAATATTAGATAGGGAGTACAATGTGTTCATTTTCATTGTACACAAAGCACTAAGTGGCTGGACTATTTACCCCATGCTAATGACATTTCTGTCATTACTGGTAAACATGCTCCATCTTAACCATCCACATTACTGGCCAGTTACTTGAAATTTACTTGCAGTATCCTTTAAGATCATACTGTCAGTGATCTTTTAACATTTTAACTGTCATAATTACAGAAAGGCACCTTTGTATTATTGTAAAGCTTGTCTCAAATATTTATTATAGATGATTATTTATTAACAGAATTAAAATACATATAGTTACTGACTTTAAGTGTTAGCTTAGTAAGTGAGCTCTTCTTCAGACCACAACGACAAGGTTAAATGCATTATACACAAACCGTTTAAAGAATCAAATAACTTAAGTGTATCCAGATGACCATCACATTTCAAAAGGTTGGAAGAAACCAGAACACATGCAGAACACTCATACAAAAATGGGAATACCATACAAATACTACAGACGCAATAAATGGATATCAGGACTGAACTCGGTGGCTAAGTGCCAGATATCATTATCATTGTGCCATCAAGATGCCTAGAGCAGCATCCGTCATACTGCATGGTGCATAACATAAAATTATATTAGTCAATATTTTGTTGTTTAGATATTTGATGCTTCTTCTTGCACATTTCATACATGCTACAAACTCTCTAAAAGGCACATGAATGCTTTAACACTATGAATTTTACTCACTGCACCAGGAAGGGGAAGAATTATATGTTTAGCTCCAGGAAACAGTCAAAATTTATCAAGTGATTTAAGAATGTTTTCTATAGTATTACACAGTAAAGGTTCTAATGTACACTTTCATATAATTTGGGGTTATTTGCTGCAGAATTGCACTTCCTTTAACATAATATTCACTGTATTAGTTTTAACACCAGCAGCAAATTATTTTCATGGAAGGTGGCATACAACACAGTGAGTATAGCACATATGAAAAGTAAGAAAGCTCATATTATTGCAGACTCTCCTTATGATCGTGAAGAGACTGAGTCATACAATCAACGGAAAGATCTGATTAAAAGATACAACAACATTATACATGATGTTTGGCCTTTTCTGGATTTAATTGCAGGTCTGAGAAATTCAACTCTAGATAGGAAAAGTAAAGACACTATTACACTTTCAATAAATAAACCAACTGCGTGTAAGTTGCAGATTATGCATGTATAGTATTGTTATTGTATAAAACTGTTTTTGTGTAAAATACTTTTGTAGTATATGGAACACAGTGATTACGCTTTGTTATCCGGAAAAAGATGACAAATCAGTTAAATGCTTTTACAGAGAAAGACACAATCTTAACTAATGTTATGTGCCCCCTGATTCACTTAAGACCGTGCATCATGCTAGGCAGTTAAATCTGACAGTACTAACCAGTGCATAGCAGCAGCAGAATAAAAAGCAAATTTGTTTTTGCCTGCTGTCTGTTCAGGTAATGTGTTCCTGACTCTGCGTAAATTAAAGAAGTGTGTGTCACTGCTTTTATGACCGTGCTCACTAAGTGCATTATGGCTTTGAAAGCTAATAAAACACTTAGCTTTTTTTTTTCCTGTAACTAGTAATACATGGAGCAGAAAAAGATTTAAAGAATTATGATTCGGTGTCTCCGATCATAAGCCTTTATTATATGTGCTCTTGACGTGGCTACCAAGATTAACTTCTGGAGCTTCTCTCTCTCTCTGGGTGAACTTCTTGGCATCCTTGTCTCAGACCCACAATAATCAAGTTATGATTAGTGACAGCTCATAATCCTCTATATAGTGCATGCAGCGTGATTATACTCAGACATCGTAAAAAGGCAAAGCAATTAAGTACTTCAATAGCGCAAAGCCTGATCTTAGTATTTATTAAGAACCCCTACTTCAGTTTTAAGCTTGAGTATTGCACTAGGCAGTTAAACCTGCCAGTATTGGCTAGCAAAGAGTGGCAGTAATCTGTCCCTGACTTTCTATAACATGAGACAATGTGTTATAGTCTTTCTGGCAGTGCTCACAAAGTACTTTATAGCTTTGAAAGATGGCAAAACACTAAGCAATTATTTTCTGTAACTGATACTACATGTCACAGATAAAGCTCCATGCACTACAAAGAATTATAATCTGGTCTCCCACTATATTATGTGCTCTTGACATGGATGCAAAATTTCATCTCTTGACCTTCACCTTGAACTGGTTATGATCACAGACCTGCTCACAATTCTCTACGCTTATTACTTCATTAACTATTAAGCTCTGTCTGGTATTCATGACCTGGCATAGTGTGATACATACCTCTAAAGGGACTTATTGCTGCAGATATTCAAAAGAGTAGGCTTACAATGAGATGCAACCCCAGAAAAAAAATATTTATGCTAGTAAAGTACAGATACAGTCAGACCAGTGCTGTAGCCAGTCACAATCTGTGTACTCATCTCAGTACCATTATGGTCAACAGAAGCTTATAACTGGTTAAGCTAATGTTTATAACAATGGATCTAAATTTAACATGCTTAAAAGCAGCATATTAAATGCATCTACTGGGCAGCGCAGTGGTGCAGAGGTTAACATGGTCTCCTCACAGCAAGAAGTTCTCTGGTTCGATTCTCGGCTGGGGTGCCCTTCTGTGTGGAGCTTGCATGTTCTCCCTGCATTCGCGTGAGTTTCCTCCGGGTACTCCGGTTTCCTCCTAAATTCTAAAGACATGCAACTGGAGCGTTTCTACCCAGGCCTCCACTGAAAATAGGTTCTGTCCTAGTCTGACTTCCCCGGTCAACAAATGTTAAATAAAAAAATTATTCAAAAAAAGAAAGCTTTTGTAAAAAGTTAAGAGGCAATAGTAAAAATGATGCATTCATTTATTCGGTGCGCAGGAGGCGTTTTTGAGAAATGTAGACAGTGGGGGAGTAAGAATATGAAATTACAAGTAGAAAAATGGACGTCTTTGGCTACACTCCTGATTCAGACCGACATGGCTATGTAAACAGATGAAACTAAATAGCTCTGTAACTAGATGAAGCTATGACTTTTAAGTCCAAAATAAATCAAGACATTTAGTCAGTTGTTTATTAAAGTTAAATGCATAATCTGCAGGATTCTGAGGATACTCCTTTACATTTTTCTTGAGACTGTTTTGTCCTGCTTCTTGCAGACCTTCAGACCTTCTGTCAACTGCCCTATTCACTACTACCACTGTGTGAAAGCTGAGCAGGTGGGAGCATTATCCAGGCAGTTATCAGAAGTGATTCAAGCATTATTCATCCCCCTCCTCCTGTCCCCATCACACAAGTACCTGGCAAGGTGCTGGGAAGAGGCGATCAATGGCTTGCCTGCAATGGGTGTCCCCTCAATTTGGTAAGGGGTCTTGCGCTGCTCTATCCCCTCCACGGCATGAAAGGCAGTCTCTCTCTAGACTCCATCATAGAAGGAACAAAATTCTCCCTTACGTTTACCACAAACAGTCTAAACCAACAATACATTTTAGCAGGTACAAATATACAAATAATTACTACAGCAAGAACTTCATGTTAAAGTCATTATTTACACCTTTAAGGAAACATTCTTCCTAACTCAATATTACATGACAAATGATAACCTTTCTGGCTAGGAAAATGGCACACTAATCAATTTGTTTTCTTTTTGACTGTTGCTACTTGAAATCTGTCACTGTCTGGAAATTGATCACTAATGGGGCTCAGTTCACTCTGTGATTAGCCACCATAGAAGAGTCTGGAGATTGTAGCACAGCACATAGAATTAATCTGGAAGGGTAAAGGAGAACAGAATAAAATGGTATGAGAAGATTCCTGAGAACTCTGTTATATGGGAAGTAAGCTACTGATCTAAAAAAAATAATTACAATGTCAAAATGTGTGTCACTAGGTTTAAAGAATAGTCAGGACCACATTAATGCATTTATGTGCTACTATGTAGGTGTGTGTGTGGAGGCACGTCCTTATCTACACATTTGGTAACCCAAAAATTAGTTCTGGTTTAGGGGACAGCTTTCCTGCCTGCTGCATTTGGTTGACAGGAAAGCTGATCAACTTTTTTACGAGACTGACATACATAATACCAGGTTTGGGGAATATGCCCTTCCCCCTGTACTGTCCAGTCTCAGAATTGGTATATTTAATTTGCTGTTTTTTAATTAACGTGCATCAAGATTATGTCCTGGAGCATGCGTACTGGACTGCTGAATTTTTTTTTTTGGTTGACTTTTTGTCAACATTTAGGCCGTCAAGATGTCAAACTACTGGAGCTTTGATTAACTTCTATATATCTAGATACATCTTATAGACACACATATGAAACGACGAAGATTTAGTGAAGAGAAGAAAACAGACAACTTGTAAAGGAGACCTTTTTTTATCAGTCCCAAAAAAAAACCCCTCTCTGATACCAGTTTTAATACAGTCCAGAGGTACTTATAATCACATTGTTTCTTTCTTTCTGGATTCCTCACAGATTATGTCCAGCCTTCTTCAGCTTATTCTAGAAAGCCTTCATTTGCTGCAGCATATTTTCCAAAACCACTGCTCAAGGCACAAACTTCCCATTCATACAGAGAGAGCTAATTTCTCTGATTAACAGAGTTACAGCCCTCGATTATGGTTCTATATTGAAATCTTGAAATAACAAAAACTCAAAACTTAGAAAATCAAGCCCAAATGCTAGAATCTTATAAGCTGGAAAAGACACAAAAAACACCTGTTTTTGCAGGGAAGCAAGCCTCCATGCACACCCAATACTCGCCACTACATATATATTCCAACTCTAAGATCGTACCACAGTGGGGAAAAGGATCAATACCCCAACCACCACCATGCTGTGATGCCACACAATTCCAATGAAGACAAAAAGAAACATTGTTCCATTTCTTTTTGCCAGTTTGAGCTTACAGGGTTCAAATATTTGGGCTTAATCTTACAAATTGTGAGCTTTTGCTATTTAAAGATTCTAAGGGAGAACCCTCTATCATACACTGTTTCAGTTGAATAACTGTTCAATTAACAACAATTTCTGTGGGAAAACTCTCTACCTAACTTAAAAATGTAGTTTGTCTTGACTGCATCAGTAGCAGAGAAGGATAAAACCCTGACTACAGCTCAGGCTAGCCAGACTCATAAACACCTTGATCCACTAATGGACTCCGGCTAGCCTGAGCTGTAGTCAGGGTTCTATCCTTCTATGCTCATCTTGAGGTGGGGATGAGGGTGCCCT